>NC_089582.1:19505753-19733734 GCF_019320115.1 Miscanthus floridulus | reverse complement strand
CAATGGTATCACAGTCACCGACCGATTGCACCACCTGTTGCTTTGGTAAGAACACTTGTAAGACCGTGGTAAGACGCTTGAGAGTGTGTGACTTTACTCCTTGACCACATCCTATAGTAGTTCATAGGAAAATACATACTTGTGTGTTTTCTTGTTTGATTCTAACAATGACAGGTTGTTCATATCCACCGACTTATGATGGTATAGGTTGCTGATGAGTACATAGAGTGGGAAATTTCCATAGATAACATATTTGCTACTCGCTTTATGTGTCCAAGGAGGAAGGTAAAAAATGCATCTAGTGTTTTGCGACATTCTGCTTTATCTTGGTGGGAGTCTTTAGATCCTTCTGATAAACCTCAAACTTGGAATGGTATGAAAGATCTTATGAGAGAAAATTTTGTTAATCCATCTCTTGTAATTAATTCAAATGATGAGGTGCATCAACTAGATCAATCTCTTGTTATTCCTCCTGCTATGCCTAACCTTTTGCAGGACAATGTACAAAAGAGCGAGGATGACATGACAGAAAATGAGGAGCTCACAACCTCATATGCAAATTCAGAACCACCACTTCACAATGCACCTATTACTCCTGTTGAAAACATAGGAAATGCCCATGGTGCTAAACTCACAGAAGGTGAGAATTGTTTTAATGTACTAAATTCTTCCACACACCATGCTATCATAGAGCAATTGTTAGTAGAACCCTCTCTTGATTTATCTTTGTCCCATGATAATTTGCTTGATGTTCCTTGTGATAAAGATGAATTGGTTGATGATGCTTCAGTTTTATATGTTTTGGAACCAACCACTTGCGCTGAAAATAAACATGTTATTCATATTGCTACTAAAACTGATGAGTTCAAACTGTTGTCTTCTTTACATACTTTGGGTTACATTGAATTTGATGATTTGTGTAACCTAGATTGTTTGGAGGAGAGCCTATTTAAATATGTTGATTTGCCTTGGTTTTCTAAACATACATATCATGTTATTGGCAAATATAACAACAAGGGACAATATATGATACATCGAGTATACATTCGTAGTAATATGAATTCTCCTTTTGTTGTAGAAGATTATGATCGTTTAGAGGTCAGCCATGATCATACAAACATTTTCTCATGTCCTCAAAGAAACAAGTTCACTTCCAAGAAGGGGAGCATTGTTGGTTGCTACCTATGTCTGCTAGATTGTCTATTTCTGCATTGTCTTTGGATAGTTCTAATCTTTTACAGGATAGTGTTGACATACATCGTGTGCATTCGGATCATGGAGTCTACATGCTTGTTGAAATTTTTATGCGAGATGACATGCTACAAACTTGGAAACATGGTCACGTTCCTTCTCACAATTATTTCAGTTCCCTTTGTTTTCGCAACCCCATTCTCCTTTATGTTGTGTAAGATCAGTTTCAAGCACAATCGACGCCGAGGACGGCTTTTCGTCAAGAAGGGGAGGATGATGAGGACATGACACCCCTACATATGACCATGTTTGGCACATGGTATGGAGGGGTAGGAGGCCAGCAAGGGTGTCCAAGTCAAGAAGGAGGTCCGAGGCTAATTTGGTTTGAGTCCCCGAGGTGGAAGCCCAAAGCAACTCAAGTTCGAGTCTGCCTCGGCCTCTAGGACTAGTCTGCCTTAAACTGGTCACCCAGGACGCATCCAGACTCTGTTTTTGACGATCCACATATGGTTGGAAAGCTAATTTGATAAGGAAGCCAATCCAAGTGGTTTCACGTCAAAATACCTTCGGAATCAACGGTAATCATCGAAACAAGTCAACGTCTAGAATCTATCAGGGTGCTGTGACACCGTCTTTTGGTCCGTTGGACCGTGTATCGTGTTTGGGCCCATTAGGGGGCGCGTCCAGGGGGGTGACGCCCAAGACTCTATAAATACCAGCCGTCGCTCTCCTTAGGGTTTGGGTTTTGCTTAGATTATTCTGTCAAGAACAGTTTCGCCGTTCATCAGTTTGTGAGACCCCAACTTCATGAGATAATCATTCATCTGCAATTTGGTTGTGTTCTTTCTTGTTCTTGCTTATGTTCTTCGTTGCGCAGGCAAGGATTAGCCTTCTTGGTGAGGTCAACCTGGTTCATGACTTGGTTGATAACCAGAGGACCTATGGTGCTAAGATTGTAGGGTTCGATCTTTTGATCTGAAGCCGAATCGGTGTGTCATTCTCCACCACAACGATAGTTACCATCACCTGACGGAAGATCGGGATCCCCGTCTCTATTAGAGGTGGTGCTGGAGGCAATGAGGAGCAGTGGCGGCGTGGTGGCTCTTGGCGAAGAACAAGAGATGATGGAGGGGGAAAGAGAGGAGGCGGTATATTGGGGGACCTTTAGTCCCGGGTGAAGCTACAGCCCGGGACTAAAGGTCCTTTAGTTTTGGGTGATGGTTAGAACTAGGACTAAAAGTCTGACCTTTAGTCCTGGGTGCAGCCATGGCCTAGGAGTAAAGGGAATTTTGGCGGGCCACGAAAACATAGCCCATCTTTAGTCCCGGGTGGTTGATCCACCCGGGAGTAAAGGTGGGCTACAGTTTGGCTTCCCGCCAGTTTCTAGAAGTTTTTCCTTTTTATATATTTCTTTTATATAAATATGCAGAGAGTTGTTAATTGTCTAGTAAATAAAATATTAGCAAAAAATTACAAAAAGAATTCCTAGACCTGGTTTTGCATTATTGTACATAAGAAAAATCTGTAACCTAAACTCTTTTGTTTTATCGTATAAATATTTAACATAGTGTAAATAATAATCATAATTTTCACCATGCAAAAATGTACTACTTAATTAAAATCATTAAAACTATTGCTTTTCGATAGGAAATTAGTTTTCACATCTTATTGATGTTGATCATTTGTTTTTTCATCACACATTCTCCACAGGAAATCCACCATCAAGTACAAAATTTATTTAAATCGTAGAAAATATGAATACACGATAGAAAAATATGAAGTCACAATTATTACATAATAGGTCTAATACATAACTATATCAAGCGGGAACAACAATGATCTTCTTCTTAACATATATCCCTTGGTTATGATCGCGCCGTAACCAAGGAGTGTCCTCATCATTTAGCTGGATGCTTGGGTCTTTGTTCACTGTGAAGGGTGGAATTCGATCATCCTTTTCATAATCTTCTGATATGTCTGACTTATCTTCAATTCCGACGATATTTCTTTTCCCTGAAAGAACTATGTGGCGCTTTGGCTCATTGATTGGGTCATTGTTGTTTTTCCCTCTCTTCGGTTTTGTAGACATGTCCTTGACATAGAACACCTGATTCACATCCTTAGCAAGGATGAACGGTTCGTCTTTGTACCCAATATTGTTGAGGTCCATGGTTGTCATTCCATATTGGTTGTCGACTACTACCCCGCCTCCAGTCGCCTTTACCCATTGGCACTTGAACAAAGGTACCTTAAAAGTAGGTGCATAGTTTAGTTCCCATATCTCCTCTATGCGGCCATAATATGTTTACTTATTTCCATTAGGGTCGGTGGCATCTATGCGGACACCACTGTTTTGGTTGGTGCTCCTTTTATCTTGGGCTACTGTGTAAAATGTATTCCCATTTATCTCGTACCCTTTGTATGTGAGGATATGCCATGATGGCTGCCTAGCCAACAAATACAATTGCTCATCAATACTCTCATCACCCTGACATTCTTTTCGCAACCAGTCGCTGAAAGTTTCCATGTGCTGACGCATAATCCAAGCTTCCGACTTCCCTAGAAACTCAGATCGGAGCAACTCTTTATGTGTCTCGATATATGGATCCACCAAGGAGGAGTTTTGCAGAATTATGTAGTGTGCTTTATTAAAATAATTGTCCTACGTACCAATATATGGTTTCTTCCCTAGTGTCCCCTTTCCACTTAGTCTCCCCTCGTGTCGCGATTCAGGAACACCAATAGGGTCAAGGTCGAGAATAAAGTCAACACAAAACTCACTGAGCTCCTCTATTCCATAGCCCTTGGTGATGTTTCCTTCTGGCCAAGCATGGTTGTGAACATATTTCTTTAGGACTCCCATGAACCTCTCAAAGGGGAACATGTTGTGCAGGAACACAGGACCAAGAATGCTAATCTCCTTGACCAGGTGAACTAGGAGGTGTGTCCTGATATTAAAGAAGGAAGGAGGGAACACCAACTCAAAGCTAACAAGACATTGAACCACATCATTCTATAGTTTAGCTAGATCCATTGGATCGATTGCCTTCTGAGAAATTGCATTGAGGAATGCACATAGCTTTATGGTGGCTAGACATACATTTGGAGGTAGAATTCCTCTTAATGCAACTAGAAGCAATTACGTCATGAGCACGTGGCAGTCATGGGACTTTAAGTTTAGGAATTTCTTCTCTGGCACATTTATTATACCCTTTATATTTGAGGAGAATCCAGATGGTACCTTGATGCTTGCTAGGTATTCAAACATGCTTTCCTTCTCTTCTTTGCTAAGAGTGTAGCTGGCAGGACTTAAGTAATGGCGTCCATCATCTGTCTTCTCTAGATGCAGGTTGTCTCATTCTTTCAAACACCGCAGGTCCTGTCATGCTTCAAGTATGTCCTTAGGCTTCCCATACACACCCATGAAGCCTAGCAGGTTCACACAAAGATTCTTCATCAGGTGCATCACGTCGATCGTGCTACGGACCTCTAGGACTTGCCAATAGGGTAGCTCCTAAAATATAGACTTCTTCCACATGGGTGCATGGCTGTCAGCGTCGTTCAGAATAGGTTCGCTGTCATGTGCCTTTCCAAATACTACTTTCACATCCTTGACCATATTGAGTACATCCTCACCAGTTCGGTTGCCCGACTTGGTCTGGTGGTATGCCTTACCTTTAAAATGCTTGCCTTTCTTTCTTAGGGGGTGATTCGTATGAAGAAATCGATGATGGCCAAGGTACACGACCTTTCAACATTTTTTCAAGAATATATCTTTAATGTCATCGAAACAATGTGTGCATGCATTATATCCCTTGTTTGATTATCCTGAAAGATTACTTAGAGCAGGCCCATCATTGATTGTTATGAACAACAATGCTCGTAGGTCAAAGTGCTCATGTTTGTGCTCATCCCACACATGTACACCTGGTCTATTCCACAAAAGTAGAAGTTCTTCAACTAGTGGCCTCAGGTACACATCGATGTCATTGTTAAGTTGCCTTGGGCCTTAGATGAGCACTGGCATCATAATAAACTTACGCTTCAGGCATAACCTAGGAGGAAGGTTGTAGATACATAGAGTAACAGGCCAAGTTCTATGACTACTGCTCTACTCCCCGAAAGGATTCATACCATCCGTACTTAAAATAAACCTTAAGTTTCTTGCGTTATTTGCAAACTCCAGAAATTCTCTATCGATTGCTCTCCACTGGGACCCATCAGCAGGGTGTCTCAACATATTGTCTACCTTACGGTCTTCTTTGTGCCATCGCAACAACTTTGCATGGTCTTTGTTTCTGAACAGACGTTTCAAGTGTGGTATTATAGGAGCATACTAGATAATGTTGGCAGGAATTTTCTTCGTGGGACTTTCGCCCTCAACATCACCCGGGTTATCTCACCTGATCTTATACCGTGATGCATGACATACCGGGCATGCATCTAACTTCTCATACTCCTCGCCACGATAGAGGATGCAGTCATTAGAACATGCATGTATCTTCTGGATTTCTAATCCCAAAGGGCAGACTACCTATTTTGCTTCGTATGTAGTGGCGGGCAATTCATTATCCTTTGGAAGCATCTTCTTTTGGATTTTTAGTAACTCCCCAAATCCCTTGTCAGATACACCATTCTTTGCCTTCTATTGTAGCAATTCTAGTGTGGTACCCAACTTTTTCTGCCCCGCATCACAAGTTGGGTATAGTAATTTCTTGTGATCCTCTAGCATGAGCTCGAACTTGATCTTCTCCTTTTCACTTTCGCATTCTCTTTGTGCATCACAAATGGCCTGACCAAGATCATTAGCGGGCTCATCTTCTGCCCCTACCTCTTCTTCAGCTTCCCCCATTGCAGTATCATTGAAGGCACCATATTCAGCAATAATGTCATCATCGTCTCATTGTTCTTCTTCACCTTCTTCCATTACAACCCCGGTTTTTCCGTGCTTCATCCAACAAATATAGTTTGGCATGAATCCCAACTTCAACAAATGTGAATGAAGACTCCTTGAGCTAGCATATTCCTTCAAATTCTTACATATGGCACATGGGTAGCATATGAAACCATCGCGTTTGTTTGCCTCGGCCACACGTAAGAAAGAATGCACGCCCTCAATGAACTCTTGGGAGCGGCAATCACATTGTACATCAAATGCCGGCTCATCTGCATTACATGACATACATACCATATTAAAACCTAGAACATAATTAGTTAATTATACGACATGTATGCCACCACACAAGGTATTAATTTATGAAAGTCTCGCTACAATGTAGACAATCCCAACTACCACTAAAAAAACTAAAGCTAAAATGCACTTCAGCAGCATAAGGATTTCGCGACCAATCCCAACTAAAACAGACAGATCATGCGTTTGTTCAACATCTATGGGCTTCTTTCGTAGGATCACTGCCTCATCAGCCGCCGTAGCCGCCTGTGCAAGAGAGTTTTGCACGTGTTCAATATACTCTTCCTCCCAGTACCAGCCTAAACATCCAGTGCCATCCCACTAAAATTAAAATAAAAAATTAGAACTTTAATCACAATAATCATGAAAATAAGTATAAATTAACCATAATCATCAAATGCGACAAAATAACTCACATTGCGATCAGGACACTTGTAGAAGATACGGCCCTTGTTGGGACACTCCTTCCTCACCCGATACTCCATCACAATCTTCTCCTCACACTTGCCGCATGCAATGAGAGGGAGGTCCGGCCTCAGTCGCTTTGGAACCCGATGAGAGGCCGAGGACCCGGAAGCAGTTGTCATCTACTCTCTATACTCATTTTTAATATAATATAAATTTCTCATTTTATAAATAAATAAAATTAAAAAAACTCTAAAATTCTCTATATCTCTAAACCATGAAGTGTGCTATGCATGCTAGAAATGCAAGCTGAATACTAGTTTTGAATAACTACTTTAACCTTCCTTCATCCAAATATGCAAACTTTAAAGTGATTTTGAGCTTAAATGGCTTACAAATAAAAAAATCCACCATAAAAAACCACATATATCTAGTCCACAAAATGAGATATGCTACTGATAAAACATGAGAGTATAAAGTTGGTAACCTTTAGAACCGAAGAATCGATGGAGGAATCAAAGAAATCTTGTGATTACCGGCGATGAAGCAAGAACACTGAACTTGAAGTGGCTCAGGCTCGGGGAGGAAGAAGGGGTATATAGGAGGAGACCTTTAGTCCCTATTGGAGACAGCAACCGGGACTAAAGGTCCTTTCTAGTCCCGGACGGAGCCTCCAGATGGGAGTAGACTTTTACTCCTGGTTGGAGGTACCAACCGGGAGTAAAAGTTAACCTTTAGTCCTGATTGGTAGCTCCAACTGGGACTAAAGGTCCCCTATAGCAAAAGCCTGCCGCAGTAACCGTTGGGCACGGACCTTTAGTCCCTGTTGGAGCTACCAACTGGGACTAAAGGTTTCTCTAGTCCCGGAAGCAAAAAATACCGGGACTAAAACTAAATTTTGAAGTGGATCAAAAGTCGTTTCTCTACTAGTGGAAGTGATGAAGTCAAGAACACAACAGGAACCGGTACAGTCCTACTCCTACCTGATTGGCGTAGAACGACAGATCATTTCACACGTCTGCACAAGTTGCCAGAAAATGTACAGGTTGTATATATATGGTGATTTTAGAAACTTCACCGGAATAGAATGGGGCCAGGGTAAATGCAAATTTATATGGATTTGTGATGAAGTTTTCATGGGTCAAAACATTAAATGACTATTTCTAGAAGGTTATGTAGTATATATATTACCTTAGTATTTGACCAACAAAATAAACCTCAAGGAATTGAAGAATTCAATGCTACGTACCTTTGTCACTCATTTTAAGTCATTGCTTAACAAATTCACTTTGCTAGACAAGGAGTATTGTGAGTTTGAACCAAAATTTTAGAGCCTTAATGCAAGCATGCATCTTTGTGCATGGATCAATCTACCTCTTCTTCAATTCCTATCTCTAATGTACATGCCTTCGCCTTTTGTGATCTAAGCACTTTCAATGAAGTTTGTATTGAGAAAGTTCTTGTAGAAATATGCACTAGTAGAGAACAGACCTTTGATCCTCGACTAAAATGGGCTCTAGTCCCGGAATTTTTTGCGCCCGGGACTAGAAATACCTTTAGTCCCGGTTGGTGGCTCCAACCGGGACTAAAGGTCCCTGCCCAACGGCTACTGCGCTAGACAGAGGTGGCAGGGACCTTTAGTCCCGGTTGGAGCCACCAACCGGGACTAAAGGTATACTTTTACTCCCGGTTGGTGGCTCCAACCGGGAGTAAAGGTCTACTCCCGGGCCATGGCTGCGCCCGGGGTTGGAAAGTTACCTTTAGTCCCGGTTGGAGCCACCAACCAGGACTAAATGTCCCCTCTTTATATATCGGTCATCTCCTTCTTCCTCCCCGAGCCCGAGCTCAGCACATTTTGAAGCTCACTGCACTAGTGTTCTTGCTTCCTCCCTCCCTCCATTGTTCCTCCATCCATTCTTCGATTCCTCCATCGATTTCTTTGATTCCTCTATCGATTTATCTTATGTCATTTTGTTCACTATATATATATGGTTCTTTATTGTGGTTTTTTTCATTTGTAAGCAATTTGAGCTCAAAATCACTTCAAGCTTGCATATTTACATGAAAGAATGTTAAAGTATATATAAATATAAACTTAGAAAATAGTTAGAAAATTATAGCAAATCCATACTAGTTGAACTTGCGGACCGTGTTCAGCTCGGCGAGCATGTTCTCTGCCGAGCGGTAACGGACATCAAGGAGGAGCTTTGATTCTACGAGGGAGAGCGGCAACGGTCGTGGAAGACCGTGTTCCCTTCCTCGCAGAATCAGAGCTCTTCCGTGGCCAAGTACAGTGCCGTCCGGTGGAAAAATGCTCGCCGAGATGATCACGTAAGCAAGTTCAACTAGTACGGATGATTATTTATTCACATGTCCCGATATCGTTGCAGTAGTCTATCAATCACCGTAACCAAACGTAGTATATATATAAATATAAACTTAGAAAATAGTTAGAAAATTATAGAAAATCCGTACTAGTTGAACTTGCGGACCGTGTTTATCTCGGCGAGCATGTTCTCTGCCGAGCGGTAATGGACGTCAAGGAGGAGCTTTGATTCTACGAGGGAGAGCGACAACGGTCATGGAAGACCGTGTTCCCTTCCTCGTAGAATCGGAGCTCTTCCTTAACCAAGTATGGTGCCGTCCGGTGGAGAAATGCTCGCCGAGATGATCACGTAAGCAAGGTTAACTAGTACGGATGGTTATTTATTCACATGTTCCGATATCGTCGCAGTAGTCTGTCAATCACCGTACCCAAACATAGTATATATAAATATAAACTTAGAAAATAGTTAAAAAATTATAGAAAATCCGTACTAGTTGAACTTGCGGACCGTGTTCAGCTCGGTGAGCATGTTCTCTGCCGAGCGGTAACAGACGTCAAGGAGGAGCTTTGATTCTACGAGGGAGAGCGGCAACGGTCGTGGAAGACCGTGTTCCCTTCCTCGTAGAATTGGAGCTCTTCCTTGACCAAGTACGGTGCCGTCCGGTGGAGAAATGCTCGCCGAGATGATCACGTAAGCAAATTCAACTAGTACGGATGATTATTTATTCACATGTCCTGATATCGTCGCAGTAGTCTATCAATCACCGTACCCAAACGTAGTATATATAAATATAAACTTAGAAAATAGTTAGAAAATTATAGAAAATCCGTACTAGTTGAACTTGCGGACCGTGTTCAGCTCGGCGAGCATGTTCTCTGCCGAGCGGTAACGGATATCAAGGAGGAGCTTTGATTCTACGAGGGAGAGCGACAACGGTCATGGAAGACCGTGTTCCCTTCCTCGTAGAATTGGAGCTCTTCCTTGACCAAGTACGGTGCCGTCCGGTGGAGAAATGCTCGCCGAGATGATCACGTAAGCAAGGTCAACTAGTACGGATGGTTATTTATTAAAACATGTTTTTGAGCTATAATGTATTAAAAATGAGTATAGAGATATAGATAATTTTATAGTTTCTTAATTTTATTTGTTTATAAAAGGAGAAATTTATAGTGTATTAAAAAATGAGTATAGAGAGTAGATGGCAACTGCTTCCGGGTCCTCAGCCTCTCATGGGTTTCGAAAGCGACTTAGGCCGGGCCTCCCTCTCATTCCATGCAGCAAGTGTTGTGATGAGACGAAGATTGTGATGGAATACCGAGTGAAGAAGGAGGGTCCCAACAAGGATCGTATCTTCTACAAGTGTCCGGATCGCAATGTGAGTTATTTTATCGTATTTAATGATTATGGTTAGTTTATACCTATTTTCATGATGGTTGTGATTAAAGTTCTAATTTTTTGTTTTAATTTCAGTGGGATGGCAGTGGACGATGTTTAGGCTTCTACTGGGAGGAAGAGTATGTTGAACTCGTGCAAAAATATCTTGCACAACAGGTAGATATGGTGGCTAATGAGGCAGTGATCCAGCCGAAGAAGCCCAAAGATGTTGCACAATCGGGGGATCTGTCTGTTTTAGTTGAGATTGGTTGTGAAATCCTTGTGCTCCTGAAATGTATTTTAGCTTTAGTTCTTTTAGTGGTAGTTGGGATTGTCTACATTGTAGCGATGCTTTCATAATTTTGTATCTTTTGTGGTGGCACGCATGTTGTATAAATAATTAATTATGATCTAGGTTTTAATATGGTATTTATGTCATGTAATGCAGATGAGCCGATATTGGATGTATAATGCTGATCGCTGCTCCTAAGAGTTCATTGACGGCGTGCATTCTTTGTTACGTGCGGCCGAGGCAAACAAACACGACGGTTTTATGTGCTACCCATGTGCCATATGTAAGAATACGGTGGAATATCCTTGCTCAAGGACTCTTCATTCACACTTGTTCAAGTCGGGTTTCATGCCAAACTATATTTGTTGGATGAAGCACGGAGAAACCGGTGTTGTAATGGAAGAAGGTGAAGAAGAACAATGGGACGACAATGATTTTATTCCCGATGGTGCGTGCTTCAATGATACTATAATGGGAGAAGCTGAAGAAGAGGTAGCCGCAGAAGATGAGCCAGTTGATAATCTTTCTCAGGTCATTCGTGACGCACAAAGAGAATGTGAAAGTGAAAAGGAGAAGATCAAGTTCGAGCGGATGCTAGAAGATCACAAGAAATTGTTGTACCCAACTTGTGATGTAGGGCAGAAAAAGTTGGGAACCACACTAGAATTGCTGCAATGGAAGGCAAAGAATAGTGTATCTGACAAGGGATTTGGAGAGTTACTAAAAATCCAAAAGAAGATGCTTCCGAAGGACAATGAATTGCCCGCCACTACCTACGAAGCAAAACAAGTTGTCTGTCCTATGGGGCTGGAAATCGAGAAGATACATGCATGTCCTAATGACTGCATCCTATATCGTGGCAAAGAGTACGAGAAATTGGATGCATGCCCGGTATGCCATGCGCCGCGGTATAAGATTAGGCGAGATGACCCTAGTGATGTTGAGGGCGAACGTCCGCGGAAGAAAATCCCTGCCAAGGTTATGTGGTATGCTCCTATAATACCACGCTTGAAACGTCTGTTCAGAAACAAAGAACATGCAAAATTGTTGCGATGGCACAAAGAAGACCGTAAGGTAGACAATATGTTGAGACACCCTGCTGATGGGTCCCAGTGGAGAGCAATCGACAGAGAATTCCCAGAGTTTGCAAATGACGCAAGAAACTTAAGGTTTTCTTTAAGTACAGATGGTATCAATCCTTTTGGAGAGCAGAACAGTAGTCATAGCACTTGGCCTGTTACTCTAAGTATCTACAACATTCCTCCTTGGTTATGCATGAAGCGGAAGTTCATTATGATGCATGTGCTCATCCAAGGCCCGAAGCAACCTGGCAATGACATCAATGTGTACCTGAGACCACTTATTGATGAACTTCTCATTTTGTGGAATAAAGAAGGTGTACGTGTGTGGGATGAGTACAAACAGGAACACTTTGATCTGCGAGCATTGTTGTTCGTAACAATCAATGATTGGCCTGCTCTAAGTAATCTTTCAGGACAGTCAAACAAGGGATATAATGCATGCACACACTGCTTCAGTGATATTAGAGGTGTATTCTTGAAAAAATGTCGAAAGTAATGGAGACGGGGAACCCGATCTTCCGTCAGGTGATGGTAACTATCGTTGTGGCGGAGAATGACACACCGATCCGGCTTCAGATCGAAAGATCGAACCCTGCAATCTTAGCACCACCGCTCCTCTGGTTATCAACCGAGTCACGGACCAGGTTGACCTCGCCAAGAAGGCTAATCCCTGCCTGCGCAACGAAGAACACAAGCAAGAACAAGAAAGGTCGCAACCAAATTGCAGATGTATGATTAATCTCAAGAGTTGGGGTCTCACAAACCGATGAACGGCGAAACTATTTCTTGACAGAATAATCTAAGCAAAACCCAAAACCTAAAGTAGGTGGTGGCTACTGATTATATAGCCTAAGGGACGTCCAAGGATCCCTCTTCACGTCCTAAAAATGTCCCAACACGTTACTTGTTTCGACGATTCCCGTTGATTCTGAAGAGCTTTTGACGTGAAACCACTTGGATTGGCTTCCTTATCAAATTATCTTTTCATCCATATGTGGATCATCAAAAACGGAGTCCGGATGCGTCCTGGGTGTCCGTTTTATTGCAGACTGGTCCTGACGGCCGAGGCAAACTCGAACTCGGATTGGACTGGGCCTCTGGCTTGGCTTGGATGTCCTTGCTGGCCTCCTAAGGTGGTGGCCAAGGAGGAGGACATCCAAGGGATTTCTTGGTGGGTTCTCCAAGTCCTTGGGGTTTGCTCCCACTTGGGCCAGGGTCCCAAGAATGAATAACAAGCCCATAACGACAGTGTAGCTCCCAGCAGAAACAGCGACAGAATATATTGGTGATTTGGAGGTCTTTCCGACGTGATATTGAGATGGAACCAGATCTATTTGAAAGCTTATCAAACAAGCTTTCCATCAAGTGCTCATTGACCTCGATCGCACTCCAGATGGATGAGTTATGGCCTTCCCAATGAGGCACTGTCGGGCTGCCGACGAACCGAAAGTTCAACTTTGATGAACTTCCATTATGAAACACATTTGAACCTACAATCAAATAGTGACATGTACATATGGAACCAGGTGAATTATAACCAAAGCCACTATGCAAATGTAGGAACGAGCACACCTTATAATCATTGTTCGTATCCAAAGGTGACATGTCCTCATCATCCTCCCTTTCTTGACAACAAACCGTCCTCGGTTTGAGCTTAGCTGGTGGACAAGTTGTCGGTAGTAGCCAACATTGCTCCCCTTCTTGAAATTTAACATGTTTCTTTATAACAAAACTAGGGGAACTCGACATGACAAGATTATAGCAATTGCAATCCTTTGGTTGATCATACTTTTGCACAATATAAGGAGATTTCAGATTTGAACAAATATAGACACGATGCACCATATACTCTCCTTTACAATTATATTTTCCAATAAAATGATATGTATGTCTAGAGAACCATGGTAAATTAGCATATGCATAAAGTTTCTCCTCTAAAGAACTAAGATTACACGGAACATCAAATTCAATGTAACCCAAAGTATTTAAAGAAGACAACAATTTCAGCTCATCAACTTCACTAGCATTATGAATAACAAGTCTATTTTCAGCACAAGTGCTCATTTTCAGCACACATATAGCGTGATCATTCTTCAATGATTGCATGGGTATAACATAAATATCATCATGCAAGTCATCTTTGTCACAAGAAACATCAAGCAAATTATCTTGTGACAAAGGTAAATCAAGCGAATGCTCCACTAAAATTTGCTCTATCATAGCATGATTGGTGGAAAAATTCAGCACATCAAGAGAACTCTCACCTTCTGTGAGGTTAGCATCATGGGCATTACCTTTGCTCTCATGTTCAGCAGGGATAATAGTTGATGGTTCTGAATTTTCACATGAGGCTGTGAGCTTCTCATTTTCTGTCACATCATCCTTGCTCTTTTCTACATTGTCCTGCAAAAGGTTAGGCATAGTAGGAGGAATAACAACAAATTCTTCCTCTAAATGGTGCACCTCATCATATGAAGTCAAAATAGGAGATGGATTAACAAAGGTTTCTCGCATAAGAAGTTTCATATCATTCCAAGTTTGAGGCTTATCAGAAGGATCTAAAGACTCCCACCAAGATAAAGCAGAATGTAGCAAAACACTAGCTGCATTTTTTACCTTTCTCCTTGGACACATAAAGCGAGTAGCAAATATGTTATCGATGGCAATTTCCCACTCCATGTACTCATTAGCACCTATACCATCATAAGTCGGTGGATACGAACAACCTGTCATTGTAAACACAAAAACAAGGAACAAACGGTGAAAGTTATCCCTACCAAATGACTACGTGGTTGCAGTGGTGTCACTTTTCACAACAAGTGGAAGCGTCTTACCAAGCTCTTATAAAGTTCTTACCAACGCAAGCAGTGGCGGTACAACCGGCAGCTGGTTCGTGATACCTGTGAGGCAGTGGTACCGAGATTGCAAGGGTCTTTTTCTGTACCGATCTGAAGTATATGTGGAGCTTGGGAGGCACGAAAAAGAACAAATATATATATATGGCACACAAGTCAGTGACAGACAGCAATATTGAATAAATGTCCAGAGCACTTGTCCTAGTTGCTGGCCTATACGTGTTCCTATCAGCAGTTGTGATAAACAAGAGAGGAAACAAGGATGAAAGGAAACAAGTATTAAAGGTAGCAACGGATATGAACAAGGCAAAAGGTACCACAAACAATAGAGCTATTGAGTGTTCCTTATGTGCTCCTTTTCGATATCTTCTATTCTCTTTTACTATTTTTTTTCTTTTATTTTTTTTTGTCCAATCTTTTTTTCTTACTTTTGCTCTTTTGATATTTTTTTCTCAGCAAGGAGCACACAAGAATAAACCACAAAAAATTTGAGCTCAATTGAATAAAAGATGTGGCCTATAGAAAATTAGGACTGTGCTCTAAAAAGCATACCAAAACTTGTGGGCCCAGAAACTTAATTTTCCTAATCGAATTTCGCAAATCCAATTTTTGCGAACCCAGCTATGCTGGGATGAAATAGATCTAAAATTTTCTGGCGTTCTCCGTAGATATAAAATTTTCCCCGTTTCGAGTTCGGATGCAAAAGTTATGACTGTTTTAAGGAAGCTGCTCGAATCAGGGATTTAGTGGACACAAGATGCAAACCGATGGTGATACGGAATAGCGGCGGGTGAAGGGATCAACACAAACTAGAAAAGAACACAATCTAAACCAGCAACAAGACTTTGACCTAGGACATAAACTCAACAAAGCGAACTCTGAAACTGAAATATGCAAAGGCTATGGCGCGGAAGGTTCTAGGATAGGAAATAAAAGTATGGCACTGGACTATAGGATGAATGCGAAACTCTCAAACTAGGGAATAAAAGTGAACCTGACGGTATACCTTAGCTCTGATTACCACTTAATGGAGACGGGGATCCTGATCTTCCGTCAGGTTCAAGATAAACAACAATTTGTTCGGAGAACGACACACCGATCTGGCTTCAGATCACAAAGACCCAAACCCTGCAATCTTAGCACCACCGCTCCTCTGGTTATCAACTGAGTCACGGACCAGGTTGACCTCGCCAAGAAGGCTAATCCCTGCCTGTGCAACGAAGAACACAAGCAAGAACAAGAAAGGTCGCAACCAAATTGCAGATGTATGATTAATCTCACGAGTTGGGGTCTCACAAACCGATGAACGGCGAAACTGTTTCTTGACAGAATAATCTAAGCAAAACCCAAAACCTAAAGTAGGTGGTGGCTACTGATTATATAGCCTAAGGGACGTCCAAGGATCCCTCTTCACGTCCTAAAAGTGTCCCAACACGTTACAAGGCCCAACAGCCCAAAAGAAGGTGTCGCAGCACCCTGGTAGATTCTGGACGCTGACTTGTTTCGACGATTCCCGTTGATTCTGAAGAGCTTTTGACGTGAAACCACTTGGATTGGCTTCCTTATCAAATTATCTTTCCATCCATATGTGGATCATCAAAAACGGAGTCTAGATGCGTCCTGGGTGTCCATTTTATTGCAGACTGGTCCTGACGGCCGAGGCAGAGTCGAACTCGGATTGGACTGGGCCTCTGGCTTGGCTTGGACATCCTTGCTGGCCTCCTAAGGTGGTGGCCAAGGAGGAGGACGTCCAAGGGCTTTCTTGGTTGGTTCTCCAAGTCCTTGGGGTTTGCTCCCACTTGGGCCAGGGTCCCAAGAATGAATAACAAGCCTATAACGATAGTGTAGCTCCCAGCAGAAACAGCGACAGAATATATTGGTGATTTGGAGTTCTTTCCGACGTGATATTGAGATGGAACCAGATCTATTTGAAAGCTTATCAAACAAGCTTTCCATCAAGTGCTCATTGACCTCGATCGCACTCCGGATGGATGAGTTATGGCCTTCCCAATGAGGCATTGTCGGGCTGCCGAAAAACCGAAAGTTCAACTTTGATGAACTTCCATTATGAAACACATTTGAACCTACAATCAAATAGTGACATGTACATGTGGAACCAAGTGAATTATAACCAAAGCCACTATGCAAATGTAGGAACGAGCGCACCTTATAATCATTGTTCGTATCCAAAGGTGCCATGTCCTCATCAGAAAGGTCGTGTACCTTGGCCATAGTCGATTTCTTCCTGCAAATCACCCTGTAAGAAAGAAAGGCAAGCATTTTAAAGGGAAGGCAGACCACCTGACCAAGCCTCACAACTGAACCGGTGAGGATGTACTCGATATGGTCAATGATGTGAAAGTCGTCTTTGGAAAAGGCCATGGAAGCCAACCTGTTCCGAACGACGCTAACGGTCACACATCCATGTGGAAGAAGAAGTCCATATTTTGGGACCTACCCTATTGGCAAGTCCTAGAGGTCCACAGCTCGATCGACGTGATGCACCTGACAAAGAATCTTTCTGTGAACCTGCTAGGCTTCATGGGTGTGTATAGAAAGCCTAAGGACACATTTGAAGCACGACAGGACCTGCGTTGTTTGAGAGAAAGAGACAACCTGCATCTAGAGAAGACAGATGATGGACGCCATTACTTACATCCTGCTAGCTACACTCTAAGAAAAGAGGAGAAGGAAATCATGTTTGAATGCTTAAACAACATCAAGGTACCATCTGGATTCTCCTCGAATATAAAGGGTGTTATAAATGTGCTAGAGAAGAAATTCTGTAACTTAAAGTCCCATGACTGTCACGTTCTCATGACGCAATTACTTTCAGTTGCATTAAGAGGAATTCTACCTCCAAATGTTCGTCTAGCCACTGTGAAGCTATGTGCATTCCTCAATGCAATTTCTCAGAAGGCAATTGATCTAACTGATCTAGCTAAACTACAGAATGATGTGGTTCAATGTCTCATCAACTTTGAGTTGGTGTTCCCTCCTTCCTTCTTTGATATTATGACACACCTCCTAGTTCACCTAGTCAAGGAGATTTTCATTCTCGGTCCTGTGTTCCTACACAACATGTTCCCCTTAGAGAGATTCATGGGAGTCCTGAAGAAATATGTTCACAACCGTGCTCGCCCAGAAGGAAGCATTGCCAAGGGCTATGGAACAGAAGAGGTCATTGAGTTCTGTGTTGACTTTATTCCCGACCTTGACTTGATTGGTGTTCCTGAATCGAGACATGAGGGGAGACTAAGCGGAAAGGGGACACTAGGGAGGAAAACATATATTGGCACGGATGATGATTATTTTAATAAAGCGCACTACACAGTTCTACAGAACTCCTCTTTGGTAGATCCGTATATTGAGACACACAAGGATCTCTTACGATCCGAGTTTCCAGGGAAGACTGAAGCTTGGATTACGCGTAAGCACATGGAAACTTTTAGCGGTTGGTTGCGAAAAAAAATGTCAAGGTGATGAGAGCATCCATGAGCAACTGTATTTATTGGCTATGCAACCATCATGACATATCGTCACATACAAAGGGTACGAGATAAATGGGAACATATTCTACATAGTAGCCCAAGATAAAAGGAGTAGTACCAACCAAAACAGTGGTGTCCGCATAGATGCCACATACCCGAATGAGAATAAGCAGACATATTATGGACGCATAGATGAAATATGGGAACTAGAATATGCACCTACTTTGAAGATCCCATTGTTCAAGTGCCAATGGGTCAAGGTGACCAGAGGCGGGGTAACAGTAGACAACGAGTATGGAATGACAACAGTAGACCTTAGTAATATTGGGTACAAAGACGAACCATTCGTCCTTGCCAAGGGTGTGAATCAGGTGTTCTATATCAATGATATGTCTACCAAACCAAAAAGAGGGAAAACGATAATGACTCAACCAAAGAGCTAAAGCGCCACATAGTTCTTTCAAGGAAAAGAGTCATCGTGGGAATTGAGGACAAGTCGGACATGTCAGAAGATTATGAAAAGGATGACCGAATTCCGCCCTTCAAAGTGAACAAAGACCCTAGCATCTTGGTAAATGATGAGGACACTCCATGGTTACGATGCGATCAAAACCAAGGGACATACGTAAAGAAGAAGTTCACTGCTGTGCCCACTTGATGATATAGTGATTTAATGTAGTGTGTGTTTGAGATATTATGTAATAATTGTGAATTCAGATGTTTATTATGTCATGTTTCAAATTAAATCAATGTTTGATTTGGTGGGATTTCTCTCTCAAACAGGTAAATTAGGATATTGAGTGATGAAAAATTAAAATATTAACGTTAAAATGATGTGAAAACAAATTTCTTGTCCAAAACCAATAGTTTTAATAATTTTAATTAAACACTACATTTTTGCATTAACGAAATAATAAATATTAGTTACATTATGTTTTATAATTGTAACAAAAAATAAAAAAAGTTAGGTTATAGATTTTTCCTATGTGCAATAAAGAAAAAGAAAATCCATATTTTTAACAAAATAATTTTATGCCTTTTATTTAATTTACTATGTATTTAACAAAAACTATTGCATTTCTATTGTATTTAACAAGACTATTGCTTAAAACAGGCGGGAAACGAAACTGCAGGCCACCTTTACTCCCAGGTGGGAAGCCCACCCGGGAGTAAAGGTGGGCTGCAGTTTTGTGGCCCGCCAAAAAAACCCTTTACTCCCGGTGCGTGTTACCAACCGGGAGTAAAGGTATACCTTTACTCCCGGTTGGTAACACGCACCGGGAGTAAAGGGACCTTTACTCCTGGTTGGTAACTCGCACCGGGAGTAAAGACCCTTTACTCCCGGCTGGTGGCTAGCACCGGGAGTAAATCTCTCTGGTATATAACCGCCAGCGCCTGGCGTAGATCGATCCGCTCCTCTTCTTCCTCGTTGAACACCACCGCCCTCTTCTTCCTCGTGCAGCCTCCACCGCGCGCGCCCGTGGCCCTCCTCTACATGCGCCCGTGGCCCTCCTCCGCGCATGCCCGTGGCCCTCCACCGTGCCCTCCTCCACGCGCGTCCGAGGCCCTCCACTGCCAAGCTCGAGGTGATCAGTTCGTCTCTCTGTACATTCTCAGACGGTGGCCGGAAAACTTCAAAAAATGTTATATTTTGCTGTGATACCGAATATAGATGTTCTAAAGTAAATTACAAATGTCCTAGATTTTATATACGCAAATATCATATAAAAATGAAGGAAAACTTCAACGTTTCTTCATTTGTGAACTTTGAATATACAGATATAATATATTAATGTTGCTAAAGTAATATGAGCATTACATATTTTTTCCAAGAAGACTATCTTCAAACTTTATATCATAGCATCAGAGACGAAGTATTGTGCCTGTAGAAGAAGAAAATAAATTCTTATCATTTCAGAAATAGTAATGGTTATATTAGCAATAAGACACATATACTTACATTTCATAATGACTTATACTTACATTATTAGCATAGAATTTTCTCATATGATGAATGACTACATGGTTCACATGGTACATAGGATCACAACATCACGCACTGACACCGCCCCAGCCCGCCTCACGTCGTCGTCGTCAGCACGCCAGCCCGCCTCACGTCGTCGTCGTCAGCACATCGACCACCGCGCCGACACATATATATACGTCATTTGTATTCATATGCATGTATATATATGTCGAGGAGCACCACCACCCTCGTTCGCCCATGCGTTTCTATGTATACGGTGGAGCACCGCCGCCCTCGTTCACCCATGTGTACAGACATATATACGGCGGAGTGGAGCACCGCCACTCTTGTCACACCGCCCTCTCTCGTGGCCTAGTCGATCAACATTCGTATTATCGTTATCGTTAATGCTAAACAATCACACCAGGGCGAACCGCGCTGTTGATGTCACCGACGTGGTTCGCCCTAGTCACCAACGCAATTCACCCTCGGCCGTTTATGTATAGCCCTAATTCGCCCTAGTACCGACGCGGTTCGCCCTAGTGTGGCGAATTGCGTCCGTGATCGAGGGGCAAGATTTAATAATGCATATTGTTCGTAGATTTTACGCATGTAAGCAAAGATTTGACGTACTATATATTGGTTTTTTTTAAGCTAGATGGCCGACCCGAGAAACATGGATGAGGAGGAGTTGATGATGAATTTGATCAACACTGGCACTCAAGTTGCCGGTGATGATGGTGCTAAAAATAACGTGCAAGAGGATGCAGATGACGGGAGTCAGTACTTAGATCTTGAACAAAATGAGCAACAACATATTGGCCAAGTATATATTTTTTATTATTAGCTATATATATTATCATATGTCTTATGTGTGCTCATGATATTAAAAATAATGTTTATGTTTTGTAGCCCTCTGGATCGACATCAACAACTACAACAAAGAGTAAAAATGTTCGAGGTCCCAAAAAGCCATTGGAGGGCCGCTTCATCATCTCGGAGTTCAATGTGGATACAGGAGAACCGGGGGGCGAATAAAATGAAATTTGTGCACCACTATGGTTACCTTGTATGGGACCGGCTCCCGATCAGTACCCGCAAATGGAAGAAGAAGACCAATGCTCCTCATATCAGTTTTGTCTCCGATCGTGACAAGACGTTAATTTGGAAATATGTCTTGGTACATTTCACGCTCCAAACAGATGGTTATGATGATATAATAGATGGTGATGAATTGAAGGAGCGAGTTAGGGATTGGGCAATGAAGAAGATGGCCACCCAGTTTCAGACTTCGAAGAAACATCTATACACGACGTATGTCAAGAATAACATAGCACCAGATTTTACTGTCCCAGGCCCGATCTCAAAGCAGAGGCCCTATTGGGATGAGTTTGTACAGTACAAGACTTCAGAAGAGGGTGTGAGTCAGGTGATAAAGAACCAACGTAATGCCCAATAGAAGACATACCACCATAACTTAGGATCAGGTGGCTACCCGACTGCCATTAAGAAGTGGAACAAAATGGAAGCAGACCTTCTTGCCAAGGGTATCAGACCAGAATCACTCGAGTGGGGAGAACGTGCAAAGAATTGGTTTTTCGCTCATGGGGGAACACTGGACCAGGAGACAGGGAAGTGTGTTTATGGCGCAAGACTACAAGAAGCAGTAGAAAGATTGTTTTATGCTTAGAGAGCTACTGCTAGTGGTGCGTTCAGGCCCAACAGAGAGAAGGATGAGCTGACATACGCCATCGGGACTATTGAACATGGTGGCCAAACTAGAGGCAAAGAAAGTGTCTCGTGGGAGCATGGATTCCCTCAGGACAGACCTTCCTACAGAAGCCGCCAGAGAAAGAAGGAAGAAGAGGCACAGCGGCTCCAGAGGTTGGAGGAAGCGGTGCGTGAAGCACAGGAGCGGGAAAAAACCTTGAAGCGAGAATACAGGAGGAAATCAGAAGGCAAGTGCAAATAGCAGTGAGTGCAAGCAAGCAGGCATCAGAGCCAGGAATCAACATTAGCCAATCTGTTCAGTTGAAAAGCAGCTGCGCTTCCACGGAGATACCAAATCAAGGGGACACAGGACTGCGCTTCCCTGTGGATGACGTCACTGAACCTTGTACAACGTGTGAGCTACACATTCCGAAGGGGAATTCCACAATCAAGGTGGCTATCGGTCTTGTTAATCCTATCGATCGAACCAAGACACCAAGGATTCATGGGAATATAATCCAAGAAGGATATGCTACCATCTCGGTAGATAAAGATGAAAAAGGTTTTAGTGATTTGCCTCTTGACATTCCTGGAGGTGATGGCGAGAAGACTCTAGGAGAAGCGGAGAAGACATTCATTCTATGGCGCAAGCGCTACATCATCATTCCAGGGATGTCGGCTCCACCTCCTCCTGAACTACCTCACCATAGGTACGTGCGGATGAAAACACTACATCATTAATTTGTATTGGCTTAAATAATTAACAATCTGCTCATAATAATATGTCATTCCTTTTTTTGTAGCAGATCCTCCCCCAACCTAAATCCAATTGTTCAATCGCCAGATCATCATAGTGCTCTGTACGATGACATTGTGTTGGAAGGCGAGGCTGCATCCACACCATCTCTAAGGAGGTCTCCAACGCCGCAGCCGCCACCTCCAAGGAGGTCTCCAACGCCACTGCCAACACCTCCAAGGAGGTCTCCAATGCCTCCCCCGCCCCCTCCTACCAAGAAGCCTAGCAAGAGGCCAGCCCCGCAAACGAAGAACCAGTCCCTACCGGCAAAGAAAGCCACCGTGAAACCAAGGGCTATTCCAAAATAATATCTGAAGAGAAGGAAGAAGGAACTGATGCATATAAAAAAGATATGTCTAGATTCTATGACAAACTTAAAAAGAATCAAGAAGCAAGAAGAAACCCGGAGAAACCGTACTTCTTCGTAGCTCTAGATATTCTAAGAAAAAGGGTGGCTTCTTACCAGCAACAACAGCGGGAATCTCGTAAGCCATCTAAATCAACGTTATCGGACTATGACCGCACTCTCACCAAGTCAATTGAGGCGGCACAGAAAAAGAAGCGGGCAGGGAAAGGAGTTGCCCAACTCAGACAACAAGCGCACCAATCAGTCCCCCCGCTAGTTGTTGGTAATTAATATGGTTCGAATTTAGGATTAATACATCAGGCAAACATACCTCCGGATGTTGATTTGGATCACCTTGGTGAATTTATTGATGAGACTGGTCTCGACCTTTACCAGATGTTTGGTGATGGAAACATTGAGAGTACGGCGGAGGTTGATATTTGGAAGAAAAAATTTGTACTAGGCCAGAGTCTATACAATCCTCAAGCCTTATCTGATCTGGGGACGCAAATGTACCTGCTAAACAAGTGGTACATGCAGGCGTCTACCGGTGGAGACTTCTGCGTTGGTGTCAGAATTAGAGACGAACATTGGTTCCGTGGCGATGATGTTATGTATGTTGACTTTGCAGAATTTCATCAACTATGCCACCTGACCTCTCTGGATAAAGTTATCATTAGCTGCTATTGCTTGTAAGTAATAATTCTTTCGATCTATTATTAAACTCATCATATGTGTGTATATACATATAAATTATCCTAACAAGTACTATATATATGCAGATTTACAATGACAGAGCTCAGAAAGGAAGACTGCAATGAAATTGGTTTTGTTGATCCCCATATAGTATTCAAAGACCTAGTTACTCCAAAAACTAATTGGAAGTCTGAGTCAGAGAGTAACCTCATGATCTCTTAGTGAACCAACGCCACAAGAAGGATATACTCTTTCCCTACAACTTCAAGTGAGTGTTAATAATGTCAATCATCCTTAATGGCTCATATGTTGATTCTAGTTAATTAATGAGTGTTATGCGTTATATCCTATAAACACATGCAGCAATCACTGAATATTGATGGACATCGATCTGGTGAAAAGTCACTTGATAATATATGACTCGATGAGAAAACCACAACAAGACTACCAAGATATGATAGATATTATCCAAAGGTAATTTCGGTATCTGTAGCAACTATATATACACACAAACATGACGATTAACTATATCTGATGACATGGCAAATTTTTTATTGGGCAGTGTTTGGAAAACCTTTATTGAGAAGCAACACATGGGAAAATGCAAAGCGCCACTGAATGTAATCCCTTTGAAAGTAAGTCTCCTAAATCGCATCATCTTTATTAATTAGACATATAGCTTTCACCGGATCACCAGATTGGATGACAAATCTTTTTCTCGTAAAGTGATGTCTGAGGCAGGAACAGGGGAATAACTACTGTGGTTACTATGTTTGCAAATTTATCAAGGTGGTCTCCCAAAGAACTCCTACAGAGAGACTCAAAGTACGTTAAAAATACACTATATATTCATTTAATTATTATTATTGATTATGTTACTATGTCTTTATATATATATATATATATATATATGTACATATATTAATTTATTTTTCTTTAATTCAAACCTGTAGACTCGATGGTTGGAGGAAAAGGTCATACGGCAAGACCAAATCAAAGCAATTCAAGAGTCTATAGCCGGATTTTTTAATGAGCAGGTCATCGATTCCAAGGGAGAGTTCTACTTCGACCCAACACTGCCATGGAAGCCAAGCTAGAGGATGAGAGGAAACTTGTTATATCACAACAACTGTAATGCAATCTTTTTGTAATATATGCACATGAAATAATATAATGTAAAATACACATATGCATGCATGCATGTAAATATATATATGATGCATGCATGCATATATATATATTTTTTTCTATGCTTGAATTGTGTGATTTAATACGTTCATTGTGCTTGAACCGAAACATACTATACGCGTGTATAAATGTATAATTAGCAGCGTACAATACGACTTCAAAAACCTATTTTAAAAAGAAAACAATAAAATGAAAAGAAAAGAAAAAAAGGAAAAAAAAAACCTTTAGTCCCGGTTCGTATTACCAACCGGGACTAAAGGTGCCGGCCATCGTGGCATGTCAGGAGGCACCTTTAGTCCCAGTTGGTAATATGAACCGGGACTAAAGGTCCTCCTTTAGTCCCGGTTCCTGACCCGAGACTAAAGGACCCCCCTTTAGTCCCAGATGTTTGCTCCCGGGTGGGGAACCAGGACTAGAGGGGGTTCCCCACCGGGAGTAAAGCTCTGTTCTCTACTAGTGATGTGATGACATCATGCAGAGGAGAATGACAAGCTCATGCAAGTGGTGGAGAGGCTCAAGGAGGAAGTGGACAACTTCAAGTGCATGTAAACCATGAATGGTGTCCAACTCCCCCAAGATAACCATGAGAACATGGTGAATAAACTTGGAGGAGGAGGAACCACATGACTTGCTTCAAGTGTCAACAACAACACTCCAAGTCCTTTAAATATATTGCAAGCAAGTCAAGAAGGATAACAAATAAAATAGATGGCAAGAAGATGAACCCAATCATCAAAGCCTCCATCATGTACACAGTACACTAATCCCAACAGCCGGGCGCCGTGGCCAAACTAAGTGCAGATGCATATGTGACGATGGGAACGCGCGAGCACAGGGCGAGCCGCTCATGGTTGCATTCTACCCCAACGACGAAGGTGGCGGGATCTAACAAGCAGTCAACGTCGAGGCAGGCCGGTCCCCCGACTTATGGCGTTAGCTTCCAGCTTCGACGGTGTGTGCAACGGCTGCAGGGTGGACGGCATATATGGTGGAGCTCGGCGGGCTTGATGGGCTCGACGGGCTGTACGACTGCCAGCTAGCACGCCCTGTACGTCGCTCTCCAAAGTTGACTCTCGGTATCTATACGCGTGCACAAATTAAACCGTCTACTAGTGCACACGCCGCATAGTCTGCAGGTCTCTGAGACGGGCCGTATCGATAGCCACGCATGGATTGCGTTGGCATCGGCGTCGTCCCTGTCAAGGCATGTGCAAGCACAAAATGGAAAGGTTTCCCGGCAGTAGCAGTGCTGTGCCGTGCCGTGCCTGCTAGCTGCTGCAGCCTCGTCTGTCTTTGTGGCCAAGAAAAAAAGGTCTTCTTCTTCTTGTCTGTCCTGGAGACCATACAATGTGCATATGCATATGCATGGTTATCATCTAGCTACATCTCGTGTATATGTATGTTAGTAGGTTATTACATTGCCAAAACATGCACTAGTGGAGCATGCATGCCTTTGTTTGTTGCATGCATTGTTTAATCTGGCTCATGGACGCTCCAACCACCCACCACTCTTCTGGCCCTTGGCGCCGACCAGAAGCCAACGGAGCATGAACGGAGGCAGCTAGCATATATGCTTGCTAATTCTATCTACATACTGCTGCTACCGTAGTAGTGGATGGGGTAGGTGATTCGATCATGCCGGCCGACAGGGCGTGTGGCTCGAGGAGGAATTTGCATTGCATTGCATTGTACGTGTAGCTTCTTGCTTGAATTTGTCAACGACCATATGCATGCATGCATGACCATATAATCCCATACCATCCATATGCATGTTGCACACATCGCCACGTACGTTGTTCGTGGAGAGTGGACAGGCCTACCATATGGATAACTATGGATCACAGTTTTTGTTACTTTCTGCCTCGATCATCTCGAGTTAGTGATTTGAAGTCACTTCTACAGGAATCTTAACCGAGACGGGCAAAAAGGCTTAACCGAGGCGAGCATGCCAACCGCCTCCGCCGACAGGTCATGGTAAATTCAGACTTAACCGAGGCGGTTGATCGCCCGCCTCGGTGAATCAATCAAATAAAAAACATTAAAAAAAAGGAAAACCCTTGGTCAAGCCCAGCGAGCCCATCCACGGGCCGTCGCCGTCGTCGCTCGATCCGTCGCCGGGGCGCGTGCTCCATCGTCAAGCCACACCCGGATCCGCGCCGTTCGGGAGGGAGAAGAGGGAGCCACCGCCGGATCTGGCCTCCCCCACACGCCGCTACCGCTGGATCCGCGTCGCTCGGGGAGGGAGAAGAGGCAGCTGAGCCGGATCTGGCCTCGCCGCCGCCGAATTCATTCTCCCCATGCACCGCTGCCGTCGGTCCGGGAGGGAGAAGAGGGAGCTGGATCCGTGCGCCGCCTCGTCGCTGGAGGAGGATCCGGGCTCCGGGCGCCACAGGGAGGATGCCCCACCGCCGTTGGGGGAGAGGGAGGGGCGTGGTCAGGTGGGAGGGCGTGGTCAGGTGGGAGAGAGGGGGTGCAGGGAAGGGAGAAGGGCGTGGTCCTGTGAACCGTCACTGGGGGAGAGGGACAGAGTTGCTCGGGGGAGGCGCCGTCGCTCAGGCGCCATCGCTCTAGAGAGTGGAGTGAGGAGAGGAGGGAGAGTGGAGTCTCTAGGCTTTCTGATTTCGTTTATATATTGGAGATGGTAGCATGCTGGGCCTGATTTACCGAGGCAGTTACTTTAGAATGCCCGTCTTGGTTAATGATTTACCAAGGTGATTGCGTTAGGATGACCGCCTCGGTTAATCTATATTAACTGAGACGGGCACTTTAGGTTGCCCACCTCCACTAATGATTAACCGAGACAGTTACTGAGCAGGCTGCCGGCCACCGAATAATGGAGACGGACAACCAGCCCACCCGCCTCCGAGCCCAAAAGAAACGCCTCTGTTAATTTTTTCTGTAGCAGTGAGTTGTCTAGCTAGTTCAACTTAAGTTTCGATTCGAGTCAATGACAACCATCCGACAGCGTAATATAGGCTCTATAATACACGCCACTCTAGAGGCAAGTGGGATTGACCGTGAACCTGCAAATAGACAATTTTTAAGCGGTTTGTACGCTCCCTCTATGCACCACATTGACCATGTAGAGATGTCAAGGACTCAAACATCAGATTGATCACAAAGCATCGGAGTATATATATGTGTGTGTAACATGAAGGATGTACCGATGTAGGAACCAAATGTTTTGTTTCTACCAGAACAGTAGGAGAGGCCACAATCATATCTACTTATATAGTTTATTTAGATGCCTGTTCTTGTCTGCCAACATGTTTACTTACTGTTTTCTATGTAAAATGAGAAACGAAAGAGACAAGCAGCAAGCTTTCGTAGCTCAGTTGGTTAGAGCACCCGTTTAGTAAGCGGGAGGTCTTGAGTTCGACTCTCAACGAAAGCATAATTTTTGCTCTTTTTTTTCATTTTTCAGCCTTTTTTATTCCATTAAATTTTTCCTCTTTGTTCAATTTCATTTCCCCCTTACTATTATTCATATCTTTCCAGCTCTAATTTCAAACCTTTTCCATTGTACAGCCTTTTTTCTTCCATTAAATTTTTGCTCTTTGTTCAATTTCATTTTCCCCCTTACTATTATTCATATCTTTCCAGCTCTGATTTCAGACCTTTCCAATTGTACATATAGTAACTGTTACCATGTGTCAAACAAACATTATGGCAAGCATAAACCATGTCATCAGCTGGCAGCTGCTATTTACTTTCCAGACAGATCTGCGACATTCATGACGCAGCATCGCACAGGAAGATTAATTAAGCCACGGCCCACGAGGTGAAAACTCAACCCTGCATCGATCGTGCTTATACTTCCACTCGTGACCAGCAGATCGATGAGCAGCATCGTTTTATCAGCATGCATTTCGTCAGAAACTTTGCTGCGCACGCAGTGCAATCGGGCTCACATCAGTCGAATCCAACTTCTCAGCAAGTGCACTGTATTATTTACCCTACTAAAGTACTAAGTCATTGTGTGGCATTATTATCTGCAATCCTTTAGAAGAACGGGAGGAACGGATCGACTTTTTTGAATGAGAAGAAGCACAAGTGGAATTAATTAACCAGGCACCTGCTGTCCGGACGTCCGGTCAAATCTCAAAGTGTAGTTTGAAATGCGGGACACACAGGCTTCGACGACAAACAAACATGGAATCGCTCAAGTGAATCTTGCCAAGTCAGCTCCAACTAATATAATCCAGGTTAGTGCTCTGCAAACCTCATCTTATGTATCCACGCCTAGCTGTAGTTGGCCCAAGAGATGGAATGGTCAAAGGAGCAATAATATATTCAGATTCAGATTCAGACGCACTCAGTTGAAGTGTCTGACAGATAATATAAGTAGGGACCTAGCAGCACTAAAGTTAATAATCTCATGTACTATCTGTTTTAATTCATTTATTATGCGTGTCTGATTCAGACAGAATTCAGCAAACGCATGGACGGACACCGCATGTGTCTGTGCATGTGACCTTCTGAGGACGACGATGAGACGATGACTACCAATTTACCAAACGTCGTCGGCAAGATGGCAAGTGGGATATGGGATCATGTGAATCTGGAAACGTGCTGAAAGGAGTGTAAAGTATGTGTGTGTGCACGATGTCCACCTCTGCACGACTGCACTTGCCTTTTTTGGTCAGTCTCAAGCTCACGAGTCTCGAGTCCCCAACCACCACCCTTCTCAGGGGTAGGTTTCGCCCTGTTCTGACTTGAGATTGCTAAATTCTGGTGACTGGCAATGGCAAATGTTTATCTGTTTCGAGGAATCTGAAGCAGCAGCCTGCTGCTTTTCAGAGACTATAGTCTGAGCAGGCCCATGAGGCCTTGACTGAAATACCAGGTACTACACTCCGTATTGTACAGCACTGGGCCTCTGCTAAAGTGCTAATTAAGGACATGCACAGTTTTGGGCCTCAGAATATTGCGAGCAGGTCCTTTCTCTCTCGCCTGAATCCGTTGCAGTGCAGACTGCAGAGTGCAGAGGCACTTGACCCTCAAATAAATAGTAAATAAATAAATAACTCTCACTTGACAGTTGACACCGTCAGTTCGTCACCATAAGACGACGATACTGATTACTAGACCTCAATGTAAGAATGGGAGGGAGGTTCATTTGTGTACGTATGGGATTGGGATCAATGTGTTCCACAATCCTAACATGTTGAGATTCCGTGCCGACACCGCAAATAAAGAGTTTCTAATGCAGACTCCTAACATGTTGACCTGCATTCATTCAGTTACGCCAACTGCTCAGCACCCGGTTCTGAAAGGTTGTATGCAGTGCAGCAGCAGCCTACACTGTGGACTCATTCATTCAGAATCCAAAGCGCAAGACCTCAAACGAACCAGGAACATCGGTTGGTTCAGTTAGCTCATGGCCCATGGGCTACACTGAAGGCTTCCCTTTCCCTGCATGCACAGTTTTGAACCTCACAATATTGCAGCCTCTCTCTCTCTCTCTCTCTCCCCTGAAGCTGCAGCAGTGCCGCTCCGACACCGCAATGAGTTTCTATTTCTAATGCAGAGTCCTAACATGTTGACCTGCATTCATTCAGTTATGCCAACTGCTCTGCTCAGCAGTCAGCACCCAGCTCTGAAGGCTGTATGCAGTGCAGCAGCACTGTGCAGGATTACACACACTGTGGACTCGTTCATTCAGAAATGCAAGGATAGAATCCAAAGCGCAAGCTGTTGCCTGGAGCCCTGGACCATCCATGAACCAGGAGCATCGGTTGGTTTGGTTCAGCAGCCAGCTGCTGCTCATGGCCCATGGGAATAGCAAGTACACTGAAGGCAGGCTTCCCTTCCCTGCATGTGGGCTCATGCAATGCAATGGCAGGAGGATTGCATTGCATTGCATGAGGCACCGTACAGGGCCCAATTCATGAGATTTCGGGGCCTGGTCCACTTTGGATCGGATTGGATTCAATGTTTGTTCCAGACCAGAGCACTACTACTGCTAGTGAACATTTTGACTGGCATTCAGTTTTGCCACTGTGGAGTGCCCCCTGTCTGAAGAAACGTTTCTGTACATTCAGATTCAGTCATGCTGCATCAATATGCGCTAGCTGGTGGATTCAACAAGAATCCAAAGCAAAGATTCTTCTTATGCCAATCTTAAGGCACTAGTAGTATGAAATTAGCATCACTCATTTCGCTATCACCAAAAGCCATAATTCAGAAGATATATATGTCTGAGACCTCCCTTCAGTTCAAATTTCTGAATGGTCGCTTATGCTGAAATTTGGCTTATACTGGATGCTTATGCTGAAATGTTGTAAGAGAAAAAAGTTCCATGACTGAAAAGTAGCTCAAGCGAATAGGGTTTTATTATTGGAGGATAGGATAGGACAGGACGGCTGGGTAGGTTCAGTGCTTCCGAAATACGGAGTATACAAGTAAGGTGACCTGTCAAACTTAGAGTTTGTTTGGTTGCATTTGTATATACCTCAATCCATGTGTGTTCAAGTAGATTGGAATAAAATTAGTTACAGTATTTTTTTTATCTCTAATACATATGAAGTCAAACAAGGTCTTACCCCCATTTAAATTTTGATGTACGCATCGAATGCGACCAAGCAATGAGTAGGGTTGGTGGTGCGTCTGCGTTCGATCAATGGCTCCTTCCTTCCACACAGTGCTGCCTGCCCGGAGCTCCTGAAAAAGCTTTCTTCGGTTCAGTTCAGTTCAGACTTCCTGAGACGCATGATTCAGAACGGCCACGAGTACTGTAGTTCTTTACTGTCATCCTTCCGCAATCAGGGTTGGTTAATCTATGCTACTCATGCTCCCAAATGATGGAGATAACAACAACAATAATAATCTGAATGTTAATCCACTGAAAAATGCGAGCTCCTGAAAAAGCTTTCTCGGTTCGGTTCAGTTCAGTTCAGTTCAGACTTGCTGAGACGCATGATTCAGAACTGCCACGAGTAGTATTTCTTTACTGCCATCCGTCGGCAATCAGGGTTGGAATAATAATAATAATAATGACAGTAATCTGAATGTTAATCCACTGCAAAAGGCAGCACGACGCAGTTAAGAGGAGCAAATCATTTGGATTGATGGCCGATAGCTTTGTTCTAACAAAGTAGTAGTACGTGTATATGTGTATATCCAGCTGTTGGGTGGAGTTTGGACAGCACAAAAGCATGCAAATGATGTGACGCCGACCAATCACACACACACAAGTGGATGTGGATTGGTCAGTGTCACCAACTTTTTTCTGCCCGATCATGTTGTTGCCGGATGCCAGAACATTGGCGGTCGAAAAATCTCCCGTTTCCATGGGAAGTGAAGTGACTCGACCATCCATGGCTTGGCTGATGAGAAACTGAAACTGCTCCAAATCAAGAGACATTGAATGAGTGACCGATTCAGCCGTTCAGGCACGCTCCTGTAAAAAGCCAGCAAGTAGTACTCCTACTTGACAATCCAATAATGACTTTTCAGTTCATACGCTCCCTGCATGGAGCATGGAGGCAGCAGCAGCATCGGCATCTCTGAACTGCATCGATGCGATGCGAGGCGGGAGTCCCGACATTTGAATGTTAATTAGAAAGATTAAACATAAGTTAATTATAAAACTAATTACATAAATGATGACTAATTTGAGAGACGAATTTATTAAGCCTAATTAATCCATCATTAACACATATTTATTGTAGCACCACATTGTCAAATCATAGAATAATTAGGTTTAATAAATTCGTCTCGTAAATTAATCTTTATCTTTGCAATTACTTATATAATTAGTCTATATTAGTACTCCTAATTAGTGTCTAAACATTTGATAGTGCGCGGACCAAAGCCAACACCCCGAAATTTAGCGATGAACCGTTAGAGCAGCCATGCTAGCGTCGCATGTTTTACGGTAGGAGGACGAGAGCATTAGCCTGGACAAGGACTGGGATCATTGCGCAACCTACATACAGACGTGTTATGTCTGACTGCATGAATGATTGGGCAGGTCCGGTACGTGCCAACACATGCGATGCTTCCTTGCGACCGCGACGGGGGAGACGGAGATGGAGATCTGATTCGTCTGAAGAAGACGATCGATCGCTGAAAAAACGGCTGATGCGGATGCTGATTTGTTACGAGAGAAAAATATTATTATTTCGCTCAAAAGATACTGCTGAAAAGTTTAAGCACTACAACCCAAACCCCCGTATCACAACATATGTCTTTTAAGAGCAAGGTTAATAATACAGCCGGCTTGCTGGCTATAAGGTTCCTTACAGCCTTCTCTCAGCTCACTCATATAGCAGTTGGCTCTTTACAGTTAATACATGACCCACTTGTCTCTCTCACAGACTTTCTTGGTTCTTATGCCCAAGCCGACTGTAAGTTTACAGCTCGCTTCTCCTCTCTCTCCTCCCCTCTCTCCTCCACCTCCCCTGCTATTATACTTGCTCTAACGATACCAAAATGCGTCGCAGATCTTCCCAACCTCCTCCACTTCCCACGCCGCCCTGCGGCTAAGCGGTCATTATATTCCGTAGTCCTAGGCTCCTAGCCACGGCAGTTCGCTAGTTCCCTATCCCCATCATTTATTTAGGTCACAGCTTTGTTCGCCCCTACCTTGCATGCGGAGCCGTGGCAGCTGCCCCGGCACACAGCCACCGCCACCCGCCGGCAAGTGCGGCCAGCATCACAGCCTCACCGGACATACGAGCAGCAGCGGACCCAATCTGCACTGCAGGCCGTGATTGGGAGATGTGGCGGCGACAACTTGCCAAGGCCATCCGCAGGGCAATCCACTCCGCATCCACCATATCTACAAATAGACAGGTTCTGATCTGATCCCCTCAAACCTTTGTGTCCTATATGCTAGATCCCCTTCTGGTTGGATCAGAAAGATCTGGTTGATTACATTGCCCTTGGTATGATCATCTTCCCATCACAGAGTACTTCTTCAAATCACTAATCGCTGTTTCAAACCTTGCCTAGTTCATGCATTGTGGTAAACTAGTAATTATTGCAGCAGCCTCATGTAGGCTCCATTCGCTTCGCTGAAAAAACAAGTCGAAACACTTCCGGCTGATTTATTGTGAGAGAAAAACACTGTTCCGGCTGAAAAAAAAACAAGCTAAATAAGACGGATTATAAGAGAAGCAAACAGGGCTATAATCATAGTTGGTGTCGTTTTGCTTGAGCAGCAAATTAGAGAAGCACTGCCTGCGATAGTGGTACTCTGTAGAGATGGGGCCGATGGTATGCACAACTGGAACGAGGTTCTTTGCCGAGGGCCGGATACGCTCGGCAAAGAAGCCTTTGCCCTCGGCAAAGGCTTTGCCGAGAGTTGCTCTCGGCAAAGGCTGGTCGGCACAGTATCTCACGGCAAAGGCTACTTTGCCGAGAGCTGCATCTCGGGCTCTCGGCAAAAGATTTGCTGAGGGTTAGCCGGCCGTCGGCAAAAAATTTCGCCGTGACGGCGAGAGGTCATGGTAAAGTTGGGCTTTGCCGAGAGCCTTAGCAAGCTCTCGGCAAAGAATTTCTGAATTTTTTTCCAAAAAACTTTGCCGAGCGTCTGTCAGAAAAGCTCTCGGCAAAGAATATTGACAATTTTTTTTAGACATTTTTTTGCCGAGAGCTATGGCTCAGCTGTCGGCAAAGGCTTCCTCTTTGCCGAGAGCTATGGTCATGCGCTCGGCAAAGCTGGGATTCTGTGTGTTCCAGAATTCCCAACTTTGCCGAGGGCATGACCATAGCCCTCGGCAAAGCCACAACCAGTTTTAATTTTTTTTGTTTTTTGCATTTCTAGTCAATAAATAAACATATATATGACATCCACATCACAATAAGCACATCCACATATCAATAACCACATCCACATCACATAATTCACATCCACATCACATAGAAGTCTCGAAGTTCGAAGTCACAAACAAATCTCGACACATAGACAACCACAAGTGTAAAGTTCGACAAGCAACATAAACAAAGAGGCATAGGAGGTGCCAAACTGGTCACGGCGACGGTCCAGGCTGAGAAGGCACCGCGTGCGATCCTGGGGAGTTGACGAGGAGAAGGTTAGGGTTGTTCGACGCCGCCGACTGACGCTGCACAAACAAAGAAGATGCAGAACGTGTTAGACAACATAAATAGATAACCAAGCACTATATGTACTTTTTACCACCACGACCACACCACCACCACCACCACCACCAACCACACGACACCACCACCACCACCACACCACCATCACCACCACCACGCCACCACCACAACCACACCACTACTACCACCAATAGCAACCACACCACCACGCCACCACCTCCACCAACCACGCAGCCACCACCACGACCACGCCACCACTACCACCAACCACGCCGCCACCACCACCAACCACCATCACCACTAGCACTAGGTTTCACTAGGTTTGATATTTAGAGAAACTAAAACATTTGTCATACTCACCGGAGTAGAATCAAGCTGAGGTGGAGGTGTAGCCTGCAGCTGACCGAGCAGGAACTGTGGGACCGTTCCACCTTGGGTCATCGCAAGACCCCACACGTAGGAGAGCACCTTTGCCATCTGTCGCTGATCCTGCTCCTGCTTGGCCTCTAAAGCTGCCAGCCTCTGCCGCTCGAGCTCCCGCTCGGCCTCCAAAGCTGCCAGCCTCTGCCGCTGCTGCTCCCGCTCGGCCTCCATCGCCTGCAGCTGTGCCTGCTCATTTGACGCCAATGTTTCAAGATTGCGGAGCTAAGGTATGTAAAAGTCAAAGAACTAGGAATGGAAGAGAACACTTACCTGGAGTGTCGACACCACGGTCGGGCGTTGGCGTATGGCCGGCATTGAGCTCGTGCTCGCTGCTCGGATCTGGTGCAGTGGAGGAACAGAGGTCATGTTGAGGACACCATCGCCAAGCCAGAACCGCCCGTGCTTCTTGCCTTGCCCCACCCTCATCACGAGCTCTGGATCAAGCCGCTCCTCGGTGGTCGGGTCGTAGTCTGGCCCGTGGACTGACCTTGCCATCTCTGTGTACGTAGAGATGCGAGGGGCAATGCTGGTGTTGGTGAACGACTCGGCAGGGACTTTCGGGGTCCAGTCGGTGGCGGTCGTCACCTTACCCAAGTGGGACAAGGCATATGCCTTGAGGTGACCACAAGGGCAGCCACCATGTGACGCCGACTGCGAGAAAGACAATAACATTGTTAGAGTTGTTGCAGAATTGAGTGTTAGGTTAGAGAAATGGTTTCGCCTTACCCAAGCTTCTGAGAATTCGGAGAGGTTGTGGCTGCCTTGATGGTGTGGTACTCCTTGCATCAGCAAACGGCGCTCGCGTGCTTCATCATGCTCCTTCTTCCAGTCCTGGCTGAGCCACATGTCCACAATCCTCTCCCAAGCATCCGGATGCCGATTGCACCAGTTTGGAATCGCCTACAGGCCATCAAGCAAACGATATATCAGAAGATCAAATTAAGGAAACTTAATCTCAGAAGAAATCAATAGTAATGTTCTGTATTTACCGCAAGGTACTCCTCCTTGGTCAGCACCACCTGTCTTGCCTCGTCCTTTTTGATGCTACGCCCTTTGACCTTCGCGTAGTGCCAAATGTGCGCCTGATGACGTGCGTCATGAATCATGTCCGTGACGTGCTTCTTACAAGAAGCGGCCGCCACCTGGTACGTCCTGTGCTCCTTGCCCTCCTCGATTCTAAAGAAATCCTGCATAAAGGCGCGAGGTATCAATTACTTATTAGAAGAATGCCCAATGAATACGATGTATCTGTGGCTAAAAGAACACAATGTGTGCCTGAAAGACTTACCGACAGGTCCCTGATGACCCACTCCGTCTTGTTCCTGTATCTGTGGCCACTACGATCCATGGCATCGGTGGCCAATTCGTAGTGGTCGAACTGAGTGGCCGGCTCGAACATGTCCAGGCTCACCTCCACCAGGCCAGGGTAGTGCTCCCTACACAGACCTCCTAGGATGCCATTCACTTTGCGTGCCTTGGCTCCAGTCTCCACAAGTTTCCAGTTCCTGCACAAGTGATTACAAAAAGTATTAGTTTGTATTTTGATTTTCAACATTTCAAATGAAGAAGTTTGGAGCACATCTTAAGTTACTTACCTATCCCCATAGGGTGTGATCAGCGGGCGGGCCGCTTTAGGTATTGGTCGACGCGGGAGCTTCGCGGGACCACGCAAGTACACCGTCGACACACCAGAGGAAGTGGATCCCCCTGCAGTCGCCTCGTCCCCTGCAGTCGCCTTGTCCCCTGAGGTGGAGGAGGACCCCCCTGCATCCGCATGCTCCATCGCAGTGGCAGGCTCCTCCACGACCGTAGGCTCCTCCACGGCCGGAGGGGTAGTCGGCTGCGTCCTACTCAGACGCCTGCGGCTCCTCCGCCTCGGCACCAGCTTCGGAGGCTGAACCGACGCCTCCGACTCCTCCTGACTGGCGTAAAGAGACTGGACGGACCTCCTGGGTGGCATCTCCTGCATTAAAAAAGAACAAAACAATTAGCATATATAAACGATACATAGTTAGAAAGAGATGCAAAATGAAGATAATTACATGCAAAATGAATATAATTACAAAAACAGATAATATTACATGTATTAGAAACGATCTCCATGATCAGGATTAGATGGATTGTACATATTGTCATCGCTATCAACCATGTCCAAATCTTCATCCGCCTCCTCATCATCACTATCAACACCTAAGTGTAATCGGTCAAGGAACACTATGTCCTTTGGATTTTCCACCTCATCTCTAGAGTCCTCGTCCACAACCCTTTCGATGTTTGTCTCCTTTTCAACTAGCCCAGTTAAGTCTATCTCAAAGCTCCCTTGTAGCCCCTCTTCGTGTTGATAGAACTCTCCGTCATGTGTTTCTGGGTTCAAGTTGTAATCTTCATCGTTTGGGAGAGGTAGTCTACTATGCGGCGATATTGTGTGAACAACATACCAACCCTTAAGGTTTTCCTTAGTTTGGCAAGCATATGGACTATAATAGACTTGCTTGGCTTGTGTGGCCACAATCCATACATCATCACCTTCATAGACGGAATCCTGTCGAGTCTCGACTAGCCCAAGATGAGGGTACTGTCTCGATACCTCAGGATCAAACCACCGGCATTTGAATATGACAGGACTAAAAGGTTCGGCTCCACGAAACTGGAGTTCGTATATTTCTTCAAGTATCCCATAATAGTCCTTGCCATCAGTTCCGGGCGTCAAAACTCCAGTATTTGTGGTCCTTCGATGCGGCCGACTCTGCTCGTAGCTTGTTGTGTGAAAGCGATACCCATTGACATCATAAACGTTACATGACATGACCCTAAAGTTGAAGCCATCGACAACCTGCCGCAATTCGGCACTTATAGACGCATCCCTGTAGCACTGCAAAGTCAGGCTAGAGCGTTATGTTATTCACACAAACGTCCAACTTGAAATCAAGAAACAAGGGGGAAGTTGGATGGTACCTTCTTTTGGAACCAAGAAATGAAATCATGCTCCTTAAGAATGGTATCAACTTCATGAGGGCGAGGTCGCCTTGATTGACGCCAGAATAGATTAACAAATTCCTTGTATAGACAAGAAACATGACGGGGTTGGATGCAGAATAGTGACGGTGTAAGTAACAAGTTCGTTGAGAACTTACTCGATATATGGCGCCACTTCATCTAGGTTGGCCAACAAATATAGCATGATACTGCGCCACTCTTCATTGCTCAAGGTCTTTGGGCTCAATGCACTCGCTCTTTCGAGTGACCCTTTCAAAAGGCTGAGGGTAGATTTATTTTCATCCTCATTGTAACGAGCCGGTCGATTATGCACGCTAGGAAGGTTGCCCAAATAGTATGTTGTTGTGAAGTTTGACACCTCCTCGTTAATGAACGCCTCTGCCATGGAAGCCTCAATTCTGGCTTTATTTCCACATTTCTTGCGAATAGTCTTTAGACATCTCTCGATTGGATAGCACCAGCGGTTCTGCACGCCCCCCCCCATTCGTGCCTCGTATGGGAGGTGCACAATCAAATGCTGCATCGACAGGAAGAAGCCGGGTGGAAATATCTTCTCCAACTTACAGATCAACTCAGGGGCTCTTTTTTCCAAGTCAGCCACCACATTTCGAGATAACTCCTTGGCACAAAGCTGGCAGAAGAAATAGCTCAACTCTGCCAGCACGACCCAGACATGCTTAGGGACGAAGACTCGAACCATCGATGGAAGAAGGCGCTCAATCCATATGTGGAAGTCGTGACTCTTCATCCCTAAGACTCGGCCAATAGATGGGTTGGCCCCCCTCTTAAGATTCGCTGCAAACCTATCAGGAAACATTAAGTCCTTGATCCATTGGACTACATCCGTCCTGTGCTTCTTTTCCAAGACGTAATCGCCCCTAGACCTTCTCCATGTCTTGCCGGCTCTTGGTGGTCGCATCTCTAGATGTGGTCTATCGCATAGCCTTGCTAGGTCTGCTCTAGCCTTAGGGTTGTCCTTTGACTTGTCAGTGTCCATGAGTATTGCCTAGAGAGCTTCGGCGACATTCTTCTTAGTGTGCATTACATCAATGTTATGTGGCAGGGCCAGGTGCTTAAAATAGGGAAGCCTCTCCAAGCCCGACTTATGAGTCCACATATGTTGAACACCATACCCCATGAAACCAACTCCGTCTTCCTTGGCGACAAGACCATCTATCTGAGCAAGAACCTCGGCGCTAGTCATCTTCTACGGTTCAGGGTCTGTCACTACGACACCTTTCGTAAAGTTCTTAATGTCTCGTCTGAATGCATGGTCAAGAGGGAGGAATTATCGATGTTTGTCGAATGAGGAAAACTTGCCACCACTCTTCAACCTAATGAACTATAGAGTTGCCTTGCATGCCGGGCATGGGAACTTCCCGTGGACACACCAGGCGCTGAATAGACCATACACCAGAAAGTCATGCATCGAGTAGTGGTACCAAACGTGCATTGTGAAGTTCCTCTTTGTAGCACGGTCGTATGTCAGTACCCCGTGATCCCATGCACTGATCAACTCATCAATCAAAGGCTCCATGAACACACCCATATGTTTCCCCGGGTGACCAGGAATTATCAGCGACAAGAATATGTTCTGACGTTGAAGAAGGACGCCGAGGGGGAGATTGAGGGGGATAACGAAGATTGGCCAACAAGTGTATGGGGCCGCCATCATTCCAAAAGGATTGAACCCATCTGTTGCAAACGCAACACGCACATTACGAGCCTCTAGAGCTTTGTCAGCATAAATGCCATCAAATGTTTGCCATGCTTCACCATCTGATGGATGTACCATCTTGTCAGGATTGTATCGGATGCCATTTTTGTGCCATATCATCTGTTTCGCGGACTCCTCACTCATGAATAGCCGTTGGAGTCTCGGTATGAACGGAAGGTACCGTAGGACTTTCATGGGAATTCCAAGCTGCTTCTTCTGCCCATCACTAGATTCTACCTCCACATACCTAGAGGACTTACACTTTGGACAGTACTTTGCTTCCGCGTGTTCTTTCCTAAAGAGGATGCACCCGTTCTCACAAGTGTGTATCTGCTCATACGGCATCTTAAGAGCTTTGAGGAGCTTCACTGACTCGTACATGTTCTTCGGCAGCGCGTGATCTGCCGGAAGCAGGGTCCCAAAAACTGCCAGCATACTATCGAAGCAGTCTCGACTCATGTTATGCATGGACTTTAACCCCATTAAGCGTCCAATGGCATCGAGTTGAGAAACATTTGTCTTGTCATGAAGGGGCCTCTTAGCCGACTCCATCATGTGATAGAATGCCCTTGCGGTTTCCTCTGGCTCCATCAACTGTGATCACATGCGGAGATGTCTGGGTTTTATGCATCGGACGTCGCAACTTTCTCGAAACCTAACTCAATTTTTTATCACAGCCTATACATGCGATGAAATGACACCTCGACAAGTTTCGTGAATTTCGGACTTCATTTCCATTTTATATAATTTAAAAATACTTTACACGCAAGTTCCTCACCATGTTCCGTGAAAACGATGCGCCAAATTTGACATCTGTCACTGGATACGGTCTCACACCACATGCAATACCATGAATATGATTTTTTGAATCACTCAATTCCAATATTCGATGCACCTGCAGTTCAAATTTGAATTACCGGGAAGAATTCAAGTAAATGAAATAAACTTATTAAATATAGATAATAAAATAAAAAAAGCTCCAAATTTTAATATGTACTTTAAGGTACAACAGTAAACCCAGGGAAAATTTTGGAAGCAAAAAAAGCAAAAAAAATTATTTTGCCGAGGGCACAGAAACGACACTCGGCAAAGTAATTCTTTGCCGAGGGCCAAATTCTGACCCTCGGCAAAACAGACGGCAGGTGAAGGACGTTTGCCTGCCGTCATAGGTTTACCGACGGCCATGTTTTGCCGAGAGCCGGACCCTCGGCAAAGGGCCCGGTTGCTGAGAGGAATTCTTTGCTGACGGCCTGGCCCTCGGCAAATATGGTTTTACCGACGGCCTACCGTTGCCGAGGGCCGACTCTCGGCAAACCTTTCTTTGCCGAGAGCCCGACATTTGGCTCTCGGCAAAGACGCTGGCTCTTGGCAACGGCCCTGTTTCTGGTAGTGATGGTAGGTCGTCATGTAAATTCAATATTTTTTTACTTCTCCCATATTCTTTTTGTACATGATTTTTATTGAATTTCTGATATTTCTTTGTGATTACTGTAAGTTTTTATTTTCTCAAACTTGTGCGAGCAAAGGGGAATCTTTTGAATTTTGTTCTGTGAATCAATGAAGGGACCAAAGAACAAATAATTACTAAGAAACTAAGATATGGCAAGGTAAGGCTATCACAAGTATATACCGTTTGTTGTCTATATTTTTAGCATTGTTTGATTCTAATATTCAATTATTATATTTTTGCGGACCTGATATCTACTTTATATTGCTTCTAAATTTTGCTTTATATTTTTTATCCGTCTAATTATTTTCTGTCTTATGTTTGATGACTTATCAGTTGGATATATAGCAGGCATTACAAAAATACAGGTGGATTTTATTCTCATGTAGTTTGCATATAAAAAGTTTTATGTAACGTAACATCTCAATGCTTCCTCCATGCTAAGACATAACTAATAGTATTGTACGATGCTAAAGTTCTTTGATAGTCTTGATATATAGTGTCCATACCCAAAGGAATACTTTTGTTTTTTTTTTAGATCTGAATAGCCTGGAGTCTCTGATCTGGCAGAAAGCTTTATTGTATTTAGAAAAGAGAGATTATGTAACACCTCTGGTGTTACGAGCTCGCTTAGCACTGAGATTATGGCCTGAGAGATAGATCTATTAATATACTGACTTAGTTACGTAAATGCATATATGTGTTAATGAAAAATTCTAACGCGAAGAGTAGAATAAGTAGGTCTAAACATTGGCATGGGAGTATTTTTTATAAACAAAAATACAATACGACTTGTATATAGTACTTAAATAAAATTCGGAGAATGATTTTTGTTGCATTTAAAATGTCGAGTAACAAACTTTAGTGCTTTAGCCGTGTTTGAAAATATATAAAGTTGGCTTGGAAAATTAATTTTTTGAGAGCTAAAATGATATATAATGTGGGTAGAAAAATTATGCCATCAGCAAGGTAAGAACATCGTGAGTATGTTAGTATGGTTGTTTCGAGTGTTGATGTGATGTTTGTTAGTTTAAAAATTAGTATAAAAAGGAATGAAAATGGAAAAACATAGTTTCCTGTTGTGTCGATGAAATAATGGTTTATGTAATTATCAAGTAGGATTGAAAACCAATTTTTATTGAGCAAAAATATTATAGAACATGTGTGTGACACCTAAATAAAGTGTGAAGTTCAAATTTTGTAGATGACAATGCAACTATTGCTTTAGAATAATAACATTGCTAGCTAGTAGTTCTAATAGCTCGAAAATGGAGCTTGAAACCAAATTCAACTCAAGGCCAATTTTCAAGTTTGAAAATAGTGTGACAATGCTAAATTGGAATTTAAATTCTGATTAAAATTCTTAAACACGAGCGTCATGTTTTGGCACTATTAATTGCACCTTTGCGGGTACCATAGCACGGTATAGTTCATGGGGTGGTTTGACGTTGCATTGTTGCTCCAAAATTTGCCCCTAACCTCCTTAGATCGAGCTGTGAACTATGTCGTGGGTGCTCTGTTCGTGAACCAGCACACTTGTAGCGAGCGATCTCAGACACTCACCTCAACTACCACGCCCCGCTCATGTCCTTGCTGCTGCCGCACTGCCATTACCTTTTGCCTTACAGGAGGGCGCCACGCTGCTGCTGTCCTCGCCTTTGCCCTCCCACTCGCTCTCTCCCTCGTTTGGTCTGCTTGGTGCCGCTGCCGCACTAGACGAGCACAGTAGGCGCCATGTGCGCATGCTCCCTCGCGTCCTTGCTCGGGAGCGCCTTAAAGGAAGATGGCTGAGCCACTGTTGTCCTTGCCTCACTCATCTCCTCCACCGCTCTCTCTATCTTTGCTCCGCGAGTAGTAGCGACTATGCCATGTCTGCCCAGCTGCGATGAGCAGCGTCGGGCCACGCCCTAGCCGCATCCTGAGGCTGCCCTAGTCACGCACGGCCCTGGCCAGGCCACCCTGGCTACCGCTGCCGGCCATGGTCCTAGTCGGCCGGCCAGCCCGATCGACGACGCTGACCCTCCCGCCTCGTTCTCTCTGTCCGTCTCCAATGGTAGAAGAAGGACTCAAACAGAAATAGAAACTCTTTATCTTGTTCACTTTGCAAAAATGCTAGACTCATAAATTTACAAGTAGGCGCTTGGTTAATTTCAGGGAAAGTCCAGGTTGTAGATGTAAAGTGCGGGGGTGCTCAGTGAAAAGTGCTGCCGCCACCTTGCCTTGGCTGCGTGGGCCGGCTTGTTGGGCCGCCACCTTCCCTGTCTGGGCCACTCACACCCGTGCCTCGTTGGGCCGCGCTCGCCGTGCCGTGAGCCACGACCTATGGACACGCGCGTACCCCGCCCCTGCCTGGGCCGCGCGTCTGCGTGGGCCACCATGGCTATGGGCTGGCCGCGTAGCCCGGTGCCCGGAGGAAATTTCATTTTCCTTTTTCTTATTTGCAGAAACTTCATAAATCTGCCAAAAAGTGTAGAAAATTTACAAAAATCATGATCTATCTGATAGCGTATTTCATTCACATAGGTTTTGTATGTTTTTAGGGTTACTCTAATTATTTTAACATGCTTAATATTGTTAAGACATAAACTTATAGGAATTTCCGTGATAAATAGGTGATAGTGTTAGCTCTAAAAATTTCACAGTTGGTTAGAAGTGTTATCAGGTGTTCTCGGTAATTTTTTTTAGCTGCAGAGTAATTAAATTGCTAAGATAGCAAATGAGCCCTAGTTTGAATATATAGTAAATCAAATAAATGAAATAAAGAAACACCTTGAAATTGTATAACTAAAACACTTGTTGGAAAATGACACCTTTCTCGACGATGTTGATACGTAGATTAGTACGTTAGTCATTAGAGCTAGCTTGTTAGTTCGTAGTATATACTCTATTTTAAGAATTGTTGTTGCCTTGTTAATTAACTGTTGTATCATCTCTGCATTGCATTGCATACCATAATAGGGACGATGATGGATCACGGAGTCATCGGGAGTTGCTGGTGAGATGGTACTTTTGGAGATCGTGCCACCAAGATGGAATACTAACATTTGGTTATATGTTACCCAAGCAAGCCCCGGTGCAAAACTCCTATTTTTCTGCACTTTATATTATGTTTGTGCATTAAGTTTTAAGAAGTTGAATGAAACCCACTTGCATATATATATATATATATATATATATATATATATATATATATATATATATATATATATATATATTTATCCTATGAGTCTTACTAGTATGACAGGATCGTGTAGATTGCTATGCTACAGGATTCCGGTAGAAGTCGAGCGATTGTCTGTCACTCACGAGAGATAGGAAAGATATTTTTATTGCTATTATGATATTATCACCTGAAAAATATATATGAATGATAATTGGAGGCCGGACAGAATGGTACTTTGGATCTGGACTTGGTTTGGCATTCGAGCAAGGCTCGGGTTGCACTTGTTCCGCCTGTGTCGGTTTAGGACCGGCCATTGCAATGGATGATAGTCAGGTCACAGACTTATTATCCTGAACATATACTTGTGTATGGGCATGGGAAGACTCATTGCTCTCTTATCATGGGTTCCGGCTCTTTCCAGACCGACTGATTGGAGGCGGGGATGGTGGAGGTCTAAGCACCGCACTGAGTCCAGGACTCAGAAGCGGGGGCTTGGAGTCCAAGTTTGAACGGGGACCTAGACCCTGTGATATGAGGGTAGTGGGTTGGTCTTGCTTGTGCCTAGGGTACAAGCGGGATGTGTGTTTCAGGATACCCAGTTGGGATAATTGGTTCGCGAATTGCCAGACGATCCGGTACGACTTGTCTACAGTCTAGAAGCGTAGCAAGAACTGAAAGATGAAAGATGGTAAAATGATTCTGATTGCTTATCACCTGCTTAAAAGTAGCATAGGTGCTAACATAGAATGGTTAGTTAATGAACTAATGTTGACTGCTAATAAAATTAAATATAAGGACGCATGCTTAGTAACGCTTTCTATAGATTCAATAAACCCACAAGCCAGATAGCCTTGCATATCCTTGGAGTCTTTTTTTTCCTTCTGTCAGGTAAGTCTTGCTGAGTACAATTGAGTACTCAGAGTTTTATTTCCCCCTGTTGCAGGTGATAGGCGGATGTTAGAGCTAACTCTTGGGTGTGGATTTCTCCTGGTGGGCTCAGAGATGATTCATTTACGTTGCGATCATAGTTTTTATTTATAACTCTCGCTAAATGTTTTATAAATAGAAGTTTTATAATCTGTTGTCACAATTTATATATCAATGCTTCATCATGTCATGAATATATATTTATTTCCACGGTAACTCTGATCACATGTTTATATTCCGCTATTAAATTAAATTATTCATAACTCTGACAACATGGGTACATTCTGCTGTTATAATCCATAAATATTATACTCTAATGCTGCATGGAAAGCGATGTAAGAAATGATTTAAGAATGTTGTAAGTTTTATTCTCTCATTTGTGATCCTGATAAAAATGTGGATTTTTGGGTTCTCTCTTGGGGTGTGCTCGACGGAACTACGTAATTTAGTGTCTTTCCTTGAGTACTTAGTGTCTAATGGAAGACAAATACTCCTGGGAGACATTAGATTAGGCGGTTCTACCCTAGATTACTTGGCGGTAATGAATTTGAGCACCTCAGTGAGATTCAATTTATTTTTGGTTGCCTTAAGTGCTAATTCAGTTCAACTGCTTTTATGGCAGGGATGTAGACGAAGGATACGAAGGATTCTTTAGTTTTCTGACAGCTGCCTAGGAACAAGCATATATGCGTATTGACTCTGTATTTTCCTTCAGTGACATATATACATTCATTGGAAAAAAAATAGCATGTATTTTCTATATATATATATATATATATATATATATATATATATATATATATATATATATTCTTACAAGAGCACTCTATATTTTGAGAGTGGACAAGTACATAATATTTTGGGATGTTCATATGATTGAAGGACGAACAACAACATTTCAGATGAATGAAGGACGAAGAACAATATTTTTCTCTAGAGACCAATTTGTTTACATATAGTGTGTATTTTGTTTTCAGTGAACTTTGCAATTAGTCAACCATTGTATATACAATAACATTTTGTGCTATTCTCTTCTATGTACAGAATCATTTGTCTAATAAAAATATTCAATATTATCTGGTTTTGTCTAGAGATCTGTAGTTATTAGCTGTGGCTGATTGTTATACAGTATATTTAATTGGCCAAGCTATTTGACGGAAAAGAGTTACTATTTTGCAGCATACATACAATTATAATAACAAATCCTAAAAGCATATGGCATATTTTCACAGCAACACATATATGTGTTGGTGAAACATGGACACATCCGTTGCTAGCTTGCAACACTTATATACATCATTTACCAACGCATATATATGTGTTGCAATAGAACCTTGCAACGTCACTTTTAGCAACGCATATAACATGCGTTGGTATAGATCATAACAACACTTATTTGAGCTTTTAGCAACACATATATGCGTTGCTAGAGGGGTGTTCCTCTTGTAGTGAAGCCAACAGGGCCGATGTGAACAAGGCTGTGATCAGACTAGTGCCGGGTTTATCTTTTAACTCTTGTTTTGGAAGCAAATGTTTATAAACCCATGATCAGACAAGCCCATGTCTGAATTGATCTATAATCTCACTACTGAGAAACACCCTATTTCGCATGTAGAATAACATGCCACCAAGCTAGGTTGCAGACTGCTTGGTTGGAAGGAAGGAGAGGCGTCAACCATGTGCTTGTGGGCACAGCACTCGCAGCTCCGGTGGATCTTTTTGACCTCATAACAGAAAAGGAGAGTGGGGTGAGCCAAGGAAGCATCTCTTCCAAGTCGAGATGCGAGCAAACTATAGTTGCTTTCACTTCACTCCAAAGCTTTGCTTGCTTATTGTTCCCCTGCTGGCAGCTGGTGTCATGCTGCTGATCTACCAATCCTAATCTGCAGCCAAGCCACCGCTCGGCTCCACCAGCCATAGGCTGTCACTCCTTGCAATACTATGTTGCAAGCATTCGCCCTATGATTATGGTGATAACACTGTTAGAATAAACTACTGCTTTTCTTGTGTGAACACAGCAAGGGAAGGCGGCGTCGAAAGGCCTCCTGATGTGATACTGTAGCCGCTGCAGGTGCAGACGCCGTACGGCTCACTTGCAGCACTGTAGCCATATGCAGAGGCCGACGCAGAGTCAGCCCTGTATGTTATCTAGTTACTGTTACAGCATGTACGTTGTACTAGGAATAGATGGATAGAGTTGTATAAATAGACTACCACGGCAACTCAGTAAAGAGAGTTCAGATTTGCCATATCCCATACAGGGCTTCGGCCAATGCTGGTGTCTTGTACTGTGTGTGCATGCTCCGACACCGGCACCGGGTAAACGAAATCGAGGGGGGCACCTACATCGTCCCACGAGGGCTCCATTGCCTCCTTGATGCGTTGCATGATCTTGGAGTTGGGGAGCGCCCCCTAGGTGAGCATCGCTCCGTCGAACGACGCCACGGGTGTCATCGCGTACAGCGGGAGCGCGCATGTCATCAACGGCGCCACGCTCCTTGTGTGGTAGGCCCCGATGAGGCCCGACCCCTTTAGGCTACTCTCCTTCAGGATGTGGATGGTAACGATGTGGTCCAGGATCTTCTTCTTGTCCTTCTCCGGGACACCCCACTTCCTCCATAACTCTAGGGCCTCTTCGATCAGGTGCCCGGTGAACTCTGGCAGAGGGGCGGTGGCATCATTCTTGAGGTAGAACCACTGCGAATGCCACCCCTTGTTGGACATTGACAGCCGCATCGATGGGTACTCGTCGACCCAATTGTTTAGGAGTTGGATGCCGGCGCACCCCATCGGCTTATGCAGCTCTTGCCTACCGCTCTTCTCCCTCTTCTTCTAGAGGGTGACGGTGAAGAAGTACCTCCACAGATCAAAGTGGGCGCTGATCCCCGAGAATCCCTCACACAGGGTGACAAACGCCACCATGTGCTGGATCCCATTGGGATTGAGGTGTTGCAGCTCGATCTTGTAGTAGTGCAACAGCCCCCGAAGAAATCTGTGGGTGGCAGTCGCGAACCCACGCTCATGGAAGTGGGCGAACGACACCACATAGCCGTCAGGCGGCGATGGCAGATCCTCCTCACTGGGTAGCAACCACTCCTCGGTTGAGGTCCACGCACGGAGAAGACCACGATAGATGAGACCTTCCATACGCTAGAAGGTGATGTCAGAGCGACACCATGGATCCATTAGAGGTGGGGGTGGATGGATGCGGGCTCGACGGCAGCGGAGGAAAGAGACCTAAGCGATTAGCGGCGACGGTCATGGCTGCGGAGGCAAGGATGCAAGGTATGGAACCCGGGGGGTGAACCCCTTGATTTATAGGGGCGATAGGTGCAAGGAAACCAACTATCCGCCTAGATCTCCGCGCCTGCCACGATTAGCCATAATGTCTCACCACGGGAAGTGCGCACGCAATCTCTGTCCGTTCCCTCGGAAAACTCATCAGACATTTTGCCTCTCCGAACAGGCCATGACTCATCACAAGTAAGAGGAATACAGATCAAAAAACACCTCTACGGTCCGCCTAGGCCCAGGAGTTCGAAGGTTGGCCCATCGACGGGTTCGACAACCGCTCCGGCACCCTTAAAATAAGGGATGCGCTCGCAAGCGGCTAAGTACCCAGGCGCATGAGCGCTATGGGCATCCCAGCCCATGATCGAGTCTCAGCCAGGTACAATCCATGTTTTTTCCCTAAAGAAAGGCAGGGAGCCCTCGGGACCAGTAGAACAAACCCGAGAACTATATGGATTGGCCGCTGACTCGCTGAGAATCTAAAGTCGGTCACCAAGCTGACCATAGTCGGAGCACCATGGCTCGTCTGTAGATGAAAATCATGGCACGGCTCACCCCTCTGGTTGCGGAAACCATGGATGGGGTGACAATCACAAAGGCAAGCCAACCTTTGATCGGACCCCCGCTATGCGCGGGGGCTCGAGGAAAGTTGGACTCGCAAGGAGACCGGATGCACTGTCATAGAATGACGGGCCCCTATGGGGGTCAAAAATCAGGAAAGACCTTTTCCAACCCACCAAATCTCACGGCCATACCTGCGAAGGGTCCGACCTCGATGAGAGGGAATCACCGTCCCTAGGACATGCCGTGGGCAACAAAAGAAGGCCAGCGCCCTCGGAGGTCTCCTGTTCGAAAAAACATCCAAGGAGTATTCTACTCCTCTGCAGGCTCGGGGGCTACTATCGGGAACTAATACTAAGGTACCCAAAGAGGAGGAGCTAATAACTATCAACGTTGATACGTTCGAGCAGTTAAGAGCGTGACTACAGCTCCAACTGACCCCTAGGTGCATAAGCTTCACCTCGCCCAACCTTTGAGGGCCGGTTCCGCCTCACTCGGCCTCTGGGGAGGACTCCGCCTTGCCCGACCCTAAGGCTGCGGGCTCCGCCTCGCCCGACCTTTGGGTCTACGCTCCGTCTCGCTTGACCCCGAGGTCGCGGACTCCGCCTTGCCTGACCTTTGGGTCTGCCATCTGCCTCGCCCGACCCCGAGGCTGTAGACTCCGCCTCGCCTAACCTTTGGGTCTATGCTCCATCTTGCCCGACCCTTTGGTCCGCGCTCCGCCTCGTCTGGCCTCTGGGGGAGGACTTCGCCTCGCCCAACCCCGAGGTCGCGGGCTCTGCCTCGCCTGGCCTCTAGGGGAGGACTCCACCTCGCCCGACCCCAATGCCACGGGCTCTGCCTTGCCTGACCCTTGGGTCTGCGCTCTGCTTCACCCGGCCTCTGGGGTAGGACTCCGCCTCGCCCGACCCCAGGGCCGCGGGCTCTGCCTCGCCCGACGGAGACCCATACCGCCGTCAACCACTCCAGGTCCAAGCAAATGGGCCTGGGTCAGAGCTCTGACACCAAAGAGGTGCTCGGCATGCCCCAATATCACTCGTGGCCATGACGGGCCATACCTAGGGATTCACATCAGGAACAGCGTCAGGCGTACCAGTGCTGTTCTGCCTAACCCTTGTACGAACACTGATAGGCGCGTCAGTTCTCCACGACGTCCACTAGGACGCAGTGGAGCGCCACGACTGGGAGACGATGCCTGCGCATGGCGCCAGTGACGGATAGGACCACGAGGTGGAGCTGTCCCTATTGACGTCTACAGGGTCGGTGAGACCCGGGTAAAGGAAAAGAAGGACCCGGCGATTCTGGAGGACTTCTTCTCCTTCTCATTTCTTCTCTTTTCCCTTCGCTGTAACCCCTGCTTTCCCTTGGCCTATAAAAGGGAAAGCAGGGCGTCCTATAAGGGGCATCGGACAAACGATCGCAACACATAGCATCAATCGGAACTCATCGCAACACACCACAGGAGACTCGAATCCAATCAACTCATCGAACCCCGAACATACAACCGAGCAACGACCGAGCTCTCGGCACCCGTTCACCCTTTCCATCAGAGACTTGGGATATGTCCCTCTCTCGCCCGTTTGTAACCCCTACTACGAACTTTCAGTGCCAGTAACACAAGCGGCAGCAACGAACTAGACATAGGGACATTCTGCCCGAACCAGTATAAACCTTATGTCCTCTTAGCACACCATCCGAGCCAGATGCATAATATTAGAAATTTACTTGTTGGTGGCAACTCTAAACACCGACATTAGTGGTCTACTAATGAAAAACAAAAAGGTTGTTAAACCCAACGAACCAACAAAATGGCAAATTGTGGCGTTGTACAACCAGGAGCTCAAGCTATCTGATGGTGATAGAGAATCAACGGCCTGCCGGCAGATTCCAGCTTCCAGCCCATGGGCCATGGCCAGTGTGTGCCGATGGGCTTCGCCGACAGATGCCACAGAGGTTCAGGACTGTTTGGGATTCAGGACTGTTTCGTGCAACGATGCTGCAATGCATGCAGTTGGTTGGGTGTGTGCGGCCACAAAATCTTGCGCCATCAAGTTTATCTCGGTACTATAGGTACGGTCTCACTTCGTTCTAAAATTATACGTATGGTTAGCTTTAATAGGTCTAAATATATGTGTACTAAAAACAATATATCTAAAAACTAAAAATGATCTATAATTCAGAATGAAAGAGAGTACTCGCGTAGTCGCGTCCTATGTCTTCGCATGAGAACAAAGCATTCCTTCACCTAGCTCATCGGTCAGTATACATGCATACTGCTCCACACACCAGTCCTGTCCTGCCTGTCACTCGCTTTCCATACGGTAGGTAAAACGCTGCACATCATCGTACACGCACAGGACCGCCACGTTACGCACCATTCCCAGGCAGCCGCCGCTGAGCAGATCTCTACGAGTAGCATCTTGACTCAAAGATGATCCCAATGCAAAAGGAGAGAGAGAGTTAGCATGCATGCACATGCTTCCAAAACTGCAATCTATGGCTCTGACTCGACTTTTGTCCAGGTTAGGGACATCCATCAATCATTTGTGCCAACAGGTTAGGCCACAATTAGGCAGCTCTCTTCTCTTTATTCTACCTGCCTGTCGTGCATGCATGGATATTGCCTCAGCTGTGGATACACATATATATACTGAGCTATTCCATCTTTTTTACTTTCAGTAGGCGTATTAATTAGGATTAAAAAACATTCTTCTTCATTAAATAAGTTGACCAACTGTTATTTAAACTATATGCATGATTAATATATATGAAACATCTTTGTATTTCAAAGATCATCAAATATGACATTGATTTTGTATAGGGACCCTTTGGGCGACGACATCCTTTCTTTGCCTCATGCCTTTGCAGGCAATAGTAACGCTTGGAGCACCACTCTCCTTAGAGGCATCATCATTTTTAGATTAAAGGATTATAAATATTCCGGCGTCCAAACATTCACGAATGAATGTATGTACCGGTTTAGCATAAATCCATGACACTTACATCACATTCCACCACATGGTGATACGAATCATTAAGACTCCATACATAACAAGAAACGAAAATCAGGATTCAATCCCACGAAGTTTACTTGACCCTCCCTAGGGGATCCCTTAGGTGAAAATGTTGTATCAGATTGCTGGTATGACGATGATGAGCGCTACCTATGTTGTTTCTTTATTGGAGACATTACCTATGGCAAGTCATCTATTGGGTTTGTGCAGCGGTTGATTTGCTGCTATGGACTTGGGCGCACCTGCAATCTCTACATGGTGGCTCATGTTGACACAATGCAAGCTTGTGGCCTCGATTGGAAGTAAGAGTTGCATGCTTGGCAACAGTGACTGTTTTTAGACCACGTCATCTTGATTAGTTGTTTTGGGTGTTTTCTTTCATGTTCTTGATTATGATTGGTGTTGGTTTCCAAATTGGGTTGCGGTGGAAGTTGATAGTTTAGTCATTTTGTTCTCCATTATACATTTCAGAACCACTGGTTGAGTTGAGTTGTTTTAGTATCATCTTAGCTTAGTGTGGCATACCTAAGCGAGTGAAGGAGTTAAATTTGGGTTGGTTTTGTACTATAAGGGCATGTTTAGATTATAGCTTAAGATTGCTACAACTAACCTTAGACAATCACACACTAGTAGAGAACAGACCTTTATCCAAGGGCCAAACCAGGCTCTAGTCCCGGAAAATATTGCGCCCGGGACTAGAGAGACCTTTAGTCCCGGTTGGTGGCTCCAACCGAGACTAAAGGTCTCTACCCAACGGCTCCTGCGCCAGGCCGTTGTGACAGGGGACCTTTAGTCCCGATTGGAGCCACCAACCGGGACTAAAGGTCGACCTTTACTCCCGGTTGGTGGCTCCAACCGGGAGTAAAGCTCTTGTCCCGGCTAGTGGCGTGGCTCGGGACTGGAAAGTGACCTTTAGTCCCGGTTGGACCACCAACCGGGATTAAAGGTCCCCCCTATAAATCCGGCTGGCCGTCTTCTTCCTCTCCGAGCCCGCCCGAGAGCTTCAGTTCAAATTTAAGCAGTGTTCTTGCTCTTTCTCCATCCATTCTTCGATTCCTCCGTCGATTTCTTCGATTCCTCCGTCGATTCTTCGGTTCTAAAGGTTACCAACTTCATACTCTCATGTTTCACCATTGTCTTATCTCATTTTGTTCACTATATATATATATGGTTCTTTATTGTGGTTTTTTTTCATTTGTAAGCAATTTGAGCTCAAAATCACTTCAAGCTTGCATATTTACATGAAGGAAGGTTAAAGTAGCTATTAAAAAAATTAAAACTTTAGGTCACATAATTTTTCTGTGTGCAATAAAGCAAAATAGAATCTATATTTTTAAAATATTTTTATGTCTTTTATTTAATTTTCTATGCAATTAACTATCCTTTTATCATTTGTGTAAAAAGAAATATATTAAAATCCTAATGAATCGGCGGGCAGCGAAACTGCAGTTTGGCTGCCCGCCAAAAACCTTTAGTCCCGGGCGCCACCACCAGCCGGGACTAAAGGTGCGACCTTTAGTCCCGGGCGTTAATAGGGCCCGGGACTAAAGGGCCTTTAGTCTCGGCTGGTGGTGGCGTCCGGGACTAAAGGTCCTCTCCCTTATATAGCCTCTGCGCCCGCCCCGGCTCCTCTTCTTCCTCCTCCCCACTGCCGAGCCAAGCCTTAACAGACCCGCCGCCGCTCGTCCGATCTGCCGCCAACGCCGCACCTCGCGAGCGCCCGCACGCACACCGGCACCCCACCACCCCGGCGTCGCACGCCCCGACTAAGCGCGCTCGCCGACGCGCCGCCCCCCGACCACCCCGGCCCGGCGCCCCGACGCCCCACCGCCCCGACGCTCGGCCCCGACGCCACACTACGGCCCGGCCCGACGCCACGCCGCCCCTGACGCCGCGCCATGCCCCTAACGCCGCCCCTGACGCACGCCGCCCCTGACGCCCGACGCCACGCCGCCCCTGACGCCACACCGCTTCTGACGCCACGCCGCCACTGACGCCGCGCGCGCGGCCCTGACGACTCCAACCCGGCCCGGTCGGCCACGACGCTCGCGCCGCCACCGACACTACCCGGCCCATCACCGACACCGCCCTCGTCATCACCGCCTCCGGACGGCCATCACCCGGCCCAGCCACCGACACCGCCCTCGTCATCACTATTAGCAGCGTATTCGAAAATGTATTTTAATATCAAAACTAATCATTAAATGAAAAAAGAAACCAAAAATAAAAACCAAAAAAAGAAAAAAAAGAGAGGGACATTTAGTCTCGGTTGGTAACACCAACTGGGACTCAATGTCCTGTCCCGTGGCGGTCCCTGGCTAGGCCTGGAGGCCCCCTTTACTCCCGGTTGATGTTTTCAACCGGGACTAAAGGTCCCCCTTTAGTCCCGGGCATCAAGCCGGGGCTAAAGGAGGGTACCTTTAGTCCCGGATTGGTGCTCCCGGTTGGGAAACCGGGACTAAAGGGGTTTCCCAACTGGGAGCAAAAAGCCTTGCTGCACCTGTGACAATTTATTAGCTACTGCTTGCTTGTTACCACAACTTATTAGTCTATATAACTTGTTAGTCATTTGACTCACCCCTTTTAGATTCAACTCCTTTTGCCTAACATTTACCTAAGGTTAGACTAACCTTAGTAGCCTTAGGCAAGAATGTATGGCATCATGCAAGCATAGTTGTCAGCCAAACATAGTTGCTAGGAGAAGTGTGGCTAATATTGGTTGTTAGGATCATTTTCCTCTAAAAATTGGGCCAACTTTTATTTTTGTTTTTTTTTTCAATTTCTAACAAAATTTTAGGCAAAGTTTTTTTTGACCGAGCTTTTAAAACTTGTAGCAATTTCGTAGTAGATTTTAAGAGAAATTTACTATCAAAATGATACATTTAAAGACCTTAAACTTCAAATGATTAATTAGTGTTAGTACTGACCACGGACGAAAGGGATGGAGTAGCTGAGCTGCAATCTTTTCTTCTCTGATCTGATTAATCAGCGTCTTCACTTTGACTATCACTTTATTTACACGTACACTTATTAGTCTATGTCAAGGACGTGACACGTCTCCCAAGTCGATCTCAACCCTATCCTGCGATGACCAAAACTAATAATTAATTAACGAGTAGTACTATACGAAAGAAACTAACTTTTGAACGTGTCAGCAATGGCTGCCTCGAGAATATTCTCACAATAACAATTAATTTAGATCACTCATCATGTATATTGGGCTCCACTTTTATTCCCTTGCCACGTCATCCGGCCGTCGGTTACAGATCAGGCGAGATCTCAGCCGTCGGTAGCTTCGTAGCTTCGCCGAATGCGTGACGGAACTGTGCAGACCAACTAATCATCAACTAACAATCTCCAAGAACCAAACCATATATCTTTTTTTTTATACTACCAAACCATATCTTATACAGCCATCACTGGAGAGTGGAGACGACAACTTCGAAATATTAATTAATTTTAAGTCCTATTTAGATCCAAACAACTATATCATCTTCGTTTCAAATTATAAGTCGCTTTGACTTTTTTTATACATCGATTTTCTTATGTATCTAACCATACAACATGTACTGAAAAATAGCAAACTTGATGTATCAAAAAAGTCGAAGCAACTTATAATTTAGAATGAAAAGAGTAATAGTGAGCTGCTAATAAGTAATAATTAGCTTTTTTATTCAAATGGGCTCAGCTAATTGTTAGTTGATACCTAACTAACAATTACCTTACTAGTTGGAACAAATTGGCTAATAGTTAGCTAGCTAATATTAGCCATGAGCCATTTGCTAGTTAAATATTAGCAGGTAATGATACAAACAAGGTCTTATGAGTGTGTGTATATATATATGTGAAAAAAAAAATTCCTACTCCCTAGGCATAGTTACTCCCTCCTCCCATGAACGCAGGAGGCCGCCAGGCCAGTTAGCTTATAGTAATACTAGTTCATGACGCGCGCCACCGCGCGCGCCGGCAAACCAAGTGGTTAAGACGCATGTAAAAAAGATGCTTAATATTTGAACGGAAACAATATCAGGAGAGTACTGCAGCTATGATATGCACAGGAGCTGAACGATTGGAGCTACTTTTTTACCTAACATGGTAATAGTATTCAGAATTATAAATCCGAAATGATTGATGTGGTAGATGACATTTCGTAGCAAAAACATAGGAGCCAATGCAATAAACTATTTCAGGTCTTTACACTGCATGAGAAATACTCTAAAGCTTCTGTTTTTACACTGACCATGAAGCATGTTATTTTTCCGTCTAGAGTCATATAGAGATTAGAAACTGGAAGAAGTAAATGGCATTTACCTTACCCGTGTATTTGCGTCTTCGTAGCCTACACCCATGAATTCTGCATTTAAGCCATCAGGCATAGATTTAGTGTTAAGTCTAGGCACAACAGCTTTGTGAAAAAAACATTTTTTGAATAAAAATAGCCAACCTGTGAAATTCGATGAGGCATGTGAGCTTGGCTGAATATTGTAAATCCATCTAGACGCAACTAATTAACTATTTGCAGATGTTAACATCGTACCCTATTCATTTATACAGAATGTTTAATCTCTTGTTAAAAGAAATATAACACCTTCATAATCCACAAGATCGTGCTACCTAGATACAGCGTAAACTACCTTTCTGTCCTGTTTCAGAAGGAAAGAGGCTTGCAAAGCTGGTTAATCTACTACAAAACTAAGCATGGTAAAATCCTGAAAAAAACCAACAATAAAGGCATATTATCTCTGTTGCAAAGATACTCTTCTGTACTGACTGACTTGTATCACCTAAAAGGTTATTTCTCTTGTAGTAAATGGCCTGTATGTTCTAATGCAATTTCAGTGGATTCATAAAAGATTGCAAGTGGTATGAGTCCAGTAAATTTGTTATACATAGGACCTTGGGGTGTTTGGGTACACAGAATGACTGACTGGCTGGTATACAATACTAGGCAAAAAAAACGAGGATTCATGTAAACAGGTGTACTCAAGCAACAACCACTTGTTCATCAGCTGATATGTATCAGATTGTGAGGCACCCTCATTCGTTCAACTGTACTACCCCATCCATTCCAAATTATAAGATGTTTTAGAATTTCTAGATATACATTGTTTTTGCTATGCAGTTAGACACACTGTCTAGATACATAGTTATGGCCTAGGCATTTTAAGGAAAAAACGACCCTGATATTGCAGTTCATCTAGTAATAAATTGTCTTCCTAGTAAGCCGAACCGCTAATACATCATTGGCAATGGGGTGTGTGCTCAGTAATAGAACAACTGGTAAATCGTATGAAGCAAAGACATCATTGACAATGGATGTAAACTAAGTAACAACTGAAAGAAACGTGCAAGTAATATAACGACAGTCACCACAAAGGCACCGCAAATAGCAAGTCTCATGGAAGAACGAAATAATTATATAATCATCACTGCAAAATTCCATTGTCTCAGTCTTTAAAGAACCATCATCGCACAATCCCCAAGCCTCAGTAGATGGCATGAATGAAACAATTAATCATCAACCTACGACCTAGGGAATAGCATACTGTTTCTGTGCGCAGCCCCTAAACTGCATACTCAACTAATCATGAAATGGAGCAAAGCAGTGTACAACCCCCCAAAAAAATGAGAGAGAGGTAAGCAACGGTACTCTTTTTTGTGGGAACCATAGAATATGAATCACAGACCGAAGGCAATGCATAGGTATGGCCTAGGAATTAAAGGAGAAAAAATTTACACTGAGCATGAAGCATTTTTTTCCTCCTCTAGAGTCACATAGAGATTAGAAACTGGAAGAAGTAAGGAAATGGCATTTACCTTACCCGTGTATTTGCGTCTTCGTGGCCTACACCCATGAATTCTGCATTTAAGCCATCAGCCATAAATTTAGTGTTAAGTCTAGGTACAGCAGCTTTGTGAAAAAACAAATCTGGAATAAAAATAGCCAACCTGTGAAATTTGATGAGGCATGTGAAGCTGGCTGAATATTGTAAATCCATATAGAAGCAACTAACTAACTATTTCCAGATCTTAACATCCTACCCTCTCCATTTATACAGAACGTTTAATCTCTTGTTAAAATAAATATAACAGTTTCATAATCCACAAGATCGTGGTACCTAGATACAGAGCAAACTACCTTTCTGTCTTGTTTCAGAAGGAAAAAGGCTTGGAAAACCGGTTAATCTACTACAAAAATAAGCATGGTAAAATTCCTGTAAAAAAACAACAATGAAGGCACATCACCTCTATTGCAAAGATACTCTTTTGTACTCACTGACTTGTATCATCAAAAATTGTATTTCTCTTGTACTAAATGACCTGTATGTTCTAATGCTATTTCAGTGGATTCATAAAAGATTGCAAGTGGTATGACTCCAGTAAATTTGTTATACATAGGACTGTGGGGTGTTTGGTTAGAAATAATGACTGACTGGCTGGTATACAATACTACCAAAAAAAATGAGGATTCATGTAAACAGGTGTACTACAGCAACAACCACTTGTTCATCATTTGATATGTATCAGATTGTGAGGCACCCTCATTCCTTCAAGTCTACTATCCCATCCATTCCAAACTATAAGATGTTTTGGTTTTTGTAGATATACATTGTTTTTGCTATGTACTTAGACACACACTGTCTAGATACATAGCTATGGCCTAGGCATTTTTAGGAAAAAATGAGGCTGATATTGCAGTTCAGCAAGTAATATATTGCCTTCCTAGTAAGCCGAATTGGTAATACATCACTGGCAATGGGGTGTGTGCTCAGTAATAGAACAACCGATAAATCGTACGAAGCAAAGACATCATTGACAATGGATGTAAACTGAGTAACAAATGGATAAAATGTGCAAGTAATATAAGTACACAGTCACCACAAAGGCATCGCAAATAGCAAGTTTCATGGAAGAATGAAATAATTATATAATCATCACTGCACAATTCCATTGTCGCAGCCTTTAACGAATCATCATCGCACAATCCCCAAGCCTCAGTAGATGGCATGAATGAAACAATTAATCATCAACGTACGAGCTAGGGAATACCAGACTGTTTCTGTGCGTAGCCCCTAAACTGCATACTCAACTAATCATGAAATGGAGCAAAGCAGTCTACAATCCCCCAAAAAACTGAGAGAGAGGTAAGCAACGGTACCCTTTTTTGTGGGAACCATAGAACATGAATTACAGACCGAAGGCAACGCATAGGTATGGCCTAGGAATTTAAGGAAAAAATTACCCTGAAATCGTAGTTCAGCAAGTAATAAATTGGCTTGTTAGTAAGGCCAACTGGTAATACATCATTGGCAATGGGGTGTGTGCTCAGTAATAGAACAACCGATCAATCATATGAAGCAAAGACATTATTGACAATGGATGTATACTGAGTAACAAACGGGTAAAAATGTGCAAGTAATCTAAGGACACAGTGGCCACCAAGGCACCGAAAATAGCAAGATTCATGGACGAATGAAATAGTTATATAATCATCACTACACAATTCCATTGTCTCAGTCTTTAAAGAATCATCATCGCACAATCCCCAAGCCTCAGTAGATGGCATGAATGAAACAGTTAACCATCAATGTACAGGTAAGGATATCAGTTCTGCATAGGAGAATAACAGGAGACGATGGACACTGGGCGACCTTGGTCGCTGCAGGCAACAGGGGGGGGCACGATCCCCGTAGCGAGGAGAGGGAGTTTAGGGAAGGGGAGGGAGAAGGGGAGAGAGCGCACGCTGCTGTTTAGGGTTTGGTCCATACCTAGGTTTTGGCCGACGAAAGTAGCGCAGGCTCCCCGACTGGAGGAGGCATTGAGGAGCCCGCGGCGGGCCCGGGCGGGCCGCTCCCGATGCGGCGGGCGAGTTTGAGGTCCGGATGCGAGGCGAGGTGGAAGGAGCTGCATCCCGCGCTGGATCCGGCTGGTCGCCGCAGATCCACCGCGTCCGTTGGCTGCGGGAGGTCGACGGCGTGGTCCAGCCTCAGATCGGGTGCCGGTAGGGGCCTCGCGAGCGGCCGCTCCAGATCCACCTCCGAGGTTGTCGACGTGACCTCCCCGTGGTCATGCACGGCCACCACGGAGGTTTCTCCGCCGCGAGAGGCCTCCGGGGCGTCAGGGTTTCCGCTGGGTGGCGGCGCGGGCGCGGGGACGACCGGCGACGGAGGGCCGAAACCCTAGGCCGCGCGACCCACCGCGTCGCGTCGCGGGGAGGAAGCGGCGTGGTGGTGGTGGTGCTGGAGGAGGAGGAGGAGAAGGAGGAGGGAGGTCTCCGCCGTGCGGATGGGGGGCCACCGGCGAGGTCGTCCCGCGCCGTCGCCTGAGCCGCTCCGCGAGCCGGTAGCGAGGGAGGGAGAGCGAGAGAGAGAGAGAGCGGAGAGGACGAGGCCGTCGGGGTCGGGGAGAGACGGGGCGGTTTTCGTCGCGGGGGCGGTGACTGTAGCGAGTGGCTAGGCGTAGCCTGGACGGTCGATCGCATCATCGGACGGTGGGGGGATTTCGGGGCGACGTGGCCACCCTGAGAGGCGGCCAAAGCTCCCTGGATTGATAATAAGAGATAGGTGAATCACGGCCAGCGAGAATCACAGCAACTGTACAGCCATATATATTATTTTATTTATTCATTAATTAAATCTGTTTTTGCCGAGAAAAATATATACACATACTCCCTTCTCAAAAAAGTATGCACGCATATTTTATTCTCAAAATAGTATGAATACATACTCGTTGTTTTATATACCTCCATACGTGAATGTATGCACATATACTCCGATCGTGTGGTCTAAGTATGCACTTATACTATGGCGTATGTCTGCATACTCCATTCCAAAAAGTATATATAAATACTTTATTCTAATAAGTATGTACGGATACTCCATTTCAAAAGGTACATATAAATACTATTCTAAAAGTATTCAAAAAGTATGTATAAATACTATTCTAAAAAGTATGTACGATACTCCATTCTAAAAAGTATATACAGGTACTCCTTATGTTAGATAACACATATATTGCTGACCGATTAGTACGTAGTCGTACATACTCATACACGAGCAAGCTTATAGTAATACAGATAGGTGAATCACGGCCAGCGAGAATCACGGTAACTGTACAGCCATATATATTATTTTATTTATTCATCTACCCTACTAATATACCCAGTTTTCTTCGCTGGGTCCATCCAGAAAAGCGTCCCCCGCTGAGATGGCCATCCTAAATGCACCCTAAAAATTGTACACACACAATCAACCACATCCGAATTAACCGCCCAGATCTGTCCTCAATATTCTCTCTTATTACTCACGCACGATCCAGCGATCAGCATATTTTGTATGGTATTCCTCCTCCCCCTTCGTGCGTCGCGGAAAAAGGAATATTGACGCGAGAAAAAATGACGCACGAGAAATATGCGGCTCTTTCTACGCGGAGTCCGCCTCCGCTCGATCTCCTGCCTCCGCACCATCCTCGTCTCGCCGCAGCACGTACGTTGCCTCCGCAGCGGCGATCGTCAGGATCTCATCACCCCACCGAGGACGCGGCGTCGGCCGGATCTGAGGACGCCCCAGCCTGGACGGTGATGGCAGACGAGGCCGTGGCACCGACCTAGGCGCCGGCCAAGATGAGTTTCGTCCACTGAGTCCGTGTGGGAGGAGCTGCGGCGGGAGGAGCGCAAGCTGGAGGGCGACGTCGATGTGAAGCTCTCCTCCTACGCGCGCCTCACCCGCGACGAGCTGGACGCCCTGGTAAGCAGGATAGGCTTCGGAGCAGCCCGCCGGCTCGTGCCCCACGGCCTCCACATCGTTCTATCCTCCCGCGACGCCGCCAAGGGCCAGGACGCGGCAGGGAGGATCCTGGCGGAGGCTCCTGATGACGTGGCCGTCATCGTGGAGTCCCGGCAGCGCCGACGTGATGACGGCGCATCGGTGGAGGCCTTCGCGGCCTAGGCGGTGGAAAACAATGGATGACGCGCCGTCCTCGCCGCTTCCACCATGGTATGTGTCTAAACCCGCCCGCTCAAGAATCTCCAATCCATTCGTCAGTTTTTTCTCGAACCTAGATTTCCTCTTCCAGCAGCCACCGCACGGACCATGGTGGTGACCATGCGGCCGATGCAGCATGCTGGACGCCACCATGAAGCAACGTGATGCAGTTCAGAGCTGCCAGCAGGAGTGAATTTAAGTTGTAGGGCTGCCGCAAGCACACAAGGATCGGACTTTGCCATGGTAGTCACTGGTAAGCAAAGCGGGCTGCTTGACCAGCCAATAGCGCACACCACTTGCTCGACAAAAGTCCTCAACGCCAACAGTTGGGTGGGAAATTGTCTCTGAGTTTCAATGGTTCTTTTCTTTATTTCACTTTGTTAGTTTCGAATGCTTTGACTTTGTGTTGATCTGTTATATATTTTTTCCTTAACGATTATATTTGAACTGCTTACTTATTTAGGTTCTTGGTGAAGATGGAATCTTGGAAGAGCAGATTTTAAATGTTCTGGGGTCCAGCAAGACTTGCTTGTCCTCCTCCCCCAATAGAAACACACATACACCAGTTAGTTCCATCTGATGCTATTCTTACCAGTTCTTTTCGATCTTCAAATGAACTCAGGTAGTGTGATTATATTGATAGATTATATTGACTGTATCTTAGCTAAGTTCTCATATGAGCTATATCACTGCACATATATCATAGGGAAGAGGAAATAGTGGCAGATCACCACCGATAGAGAATTGTCGCCTCCATTGCAACGGAACAATGGAACTCTTTCGCATTTACAGACCAGGTATTTGTTTTGCCAGCTGTCATTATTTTAAATCCATAAATAGAATTGGTTACTCTGTTGCTGAACCCATCATCATATGTTTCAAATTGTGAGTTTAATAAGTACAGTTGTGTACTTGTGGTTGGTGTCCCTTATGCTCTGAAATGACTTACATGAGAAAACCAAATGGCGGTCGGCCCCCATTGATGACTTCCCAGAAAAAACAAAGCTGTCCTAATTGTTCAATTGCAACCTTGTAATTTTTCTTTCACATGAAAAAAATTGGTGCTTTACTCAGCTTCCTACCACTTTGGTTGTTTCTTGGAAAAAAATGTAGTTATTTGGTTGTTCTCGTGTGCATCGCTGCCGTTGCGTTAGCACAGGCATTATACTAGTTAATTAAATTTGTTACATGCATGCGGCATGCCTAATTGGATCCTCCTAGGGCTGGATAACGAGCCGGCTCGGCTCGTTTCGGCTTGTTAAGATAACGAGCCAGCTCGGCTCGGCTCGTTATCCTAACGAGTCAGAAAGCCAGCTCGGCTCGGCTCGTTAAAAGCTCGAGCTGGCTCGTTAAGCTCGCGAGCCAGGTATAAAAAAATACACAAAATATAATATTTGCATTTATCTAAAGTTTGAGAATAATAATAATACAAAAGAAATGCATCTAACAACCTTAAATCGAATAAAAAAATTAATATACGCTAATATATATACAAGTTGTCGGTGTTTTGGACCGGCGGGCCCTCAACCAACTAGTAAAAATGTACTGCGTGTCCCTAATCCCGGATGGTGATGCAAAGAGACACAAGGTTTATACTGGTTCGGGCAATAGGTGCCCTACGTCCAGTCTAAGAGATCGGTCTTGTATTCCTTGCATCGAAATGCTCATAGTAGGGGGTTACAAGCAGGGCGAGAGAGAGAGCTAGTCCCAGGTCTCTGCGTGGAGCGGCGTGGATTGCTTGAGATGTTGATCTCAAGCAGCGGGGAAGCGTGCGCGCTACGGAGTGTCGAGCGTGTGTTCGTCTACCTCGTGAACCCGTCTATGCCTGGGAGTGTACGAGCGTGAGAGTAAGTCTATCCTTCTATACGTGTTCGTCTATCTCGTGACTTCCGGACCCCCCTAGAAACGGTCCCGGTCCCTTCCTTTTATAGTTGAAGGGGGACAGGGGTGATACATGTGTTAGCTACGTGGAGTCGTGCGAACAGAGGCGGCATGTCCGAGCCCTGTAGCCTGTTACTGTGGCGGCATGGTCGATGGAGTGGTCCTGCCCTTGAAGTGCTGGAGCAACACGCCGGTCACATCCGATCCTGTGCGACGTGGGAGCTCTAGTGATAGCTTGATGCAGGGCCTGGTGGGCGACATGTTGGTCGCTGTGTGTTGATCGCGTGAAGAGCCGAGGCTCAGTTGGTGCCGAGGCCAAGCCGTCGTGGGGGGCTCGGCGGGCGCGAATCTCGAGGTTGCCAAGACCCTGAAGTAGATTGCCGAGGCGTGGAGGGAGCAGTTGGTCCTGTACACTGATTCCGAGGCTATAGTAACCCGGACTTGACTCCGCACGCCGCGTTGTTCCTAGAGCAGGGGTTAGGTAGCGCAGTACAGTACGGGCGTTGGTCGTGGGTACAGTACCGAGCACAGCGGCCGGTAACCCCTGTCCTATCCTGGACGGTATGGTGCTGATGTGACTTCCCGTCTCGTCGGCTGCTCTGCTGTGTCGAGCCGTCCTCCGTCTGATGTCGCGGGAGTGGTTGGTCGCATTAATTAGACACGACGCTCTGTTGGGGAGATCGGTCGAGGCAGAGGCGACGGGGTTATTGCCGAGCTGGCCTCGAGCGAGACAGAGAATCGGCATCTCGTCCGAGGCTGTACGCGCGGGGCCTTGGGCGAGACGGAGAATTGGTTCCCCGTCCGAGGCCTTTCGTGCGAGGCCTCGAGCGAGGCGGAAAATCAGTAGACCGTCCGAGGCCCTTCGTGCAAGGCCTCGAGCGAGGCGGAGATTCGGTAGGCCGTCCGAGGCCCTTCGTGCGAGGCCTCGAGCGATACGGAGATTCGGTAGGCCGTCCGAGGCCTTTCGTGCGAGACCTCGAGCAAGGCGGAGAGTCGGTGGCCTCGGACAAGGCTGGGGGTTAGCCAATAGTTGTCTCTCGGCTTTGATTCTGACGGGGTCTAAGCGAGTTTTTCGGTTTTTTGCTTAGGGGACCCCTTCTTGTGGTACCCGACACAAGTATAATAAAATACTATAGTATTCATGCATCTAACAACCTTAAATAATACTTTTTTCTGAAAGCTTGGCTCGTTTAGCTCGCGAGCTGGCTCGAGTTGGCTCGTTATAGCTAACGAGCTAAAATCTTGGCTTGACTCGGCTCGTTATCCTAACAAGCCGAGCCGAGCCGAGCCGAGTCGAGCCAGCCACAAGCCGAGCGAGCTAACGAGCTTCGAGTTTTTCGTCCAGCCTCGTCCTCCAGATATCCACTAACCTGTACGTCCGCTGGACTGGCTACCCTCAGCGTGCGTATACTTGCACAACTACTCCCACGAGTACAGAGAATGCACCCCATATATATATACACACACATATATACACACATATATATACATATATATACATACATATATATATATATATAAATATATATAAAGAGAAAATAATTGAAATGTGGGCCATACCTTAGGATGCGTCATGCGTGCCTCGTGTCCTTGGAATCGTTCATCACCTGCAGCCACAGACTATAAACTATATAACCGTATATATCAGGGAATTTAAAACGTTGAAACAATTCAACTATATTAGTGTATGTATGTATGTATCAAAGTAGTCGCGTCGTATTAACGCCTTGCGTTGTTTAGTATGGTTTGCGTCTTTTTTAAAACGAAGAAGTAATGAAAAAACATATTTATTTGGGTTTCAGCTTTTAGACAAAAAAAAGTAGCCCCAATTTTAGCTTCACAAGCCATTTTCATATGTGCATGTATGGGTAGATAAGCCTAATACTAAAAGCCCTACCAAAGAGAGCCTTAATACATATAAAAACCGCGTCAAAATTAATGTAGACAGCTACATCCAATTGGCACACATTTCATATCCTCTCTGGAATAATATATATATTTATAAAAGAACACGTCAAAAGTTAACAGCATAGACAGCTATGTGTAAAAGGGATCTCTTCACACGGTAGTTTCTTGGGGTTTCCGCAGTTGTCGTGTGATTACGCTGCCTGCAATTCCTCTTGAAAATGACCTTTATTTATCTTTGCTTCACTATTTACAAACCTGGAAAATGACAGTTTTCGTTTCCTAGCTAATAGTCGGCCGCATGTAACTTCTTCCTCTAGCCATTACCTTTTTGCCGTCTTTCTATTTTATTCGATTAAATAAAAAGTTAAACGTGAACTAACAGTACCGTAAAGTACCAAAACAGTACAGGAGCCTACAGCTAAAGGAAGACTTTGTATTTATGAGTTGGAACACCTGGATATGTTTAACTTATTACCTGATGATCGATATTTAATCTTGAGTTTGGGTGCCATCTAGGAACGTGCCAAAAGGAAAAATATAAGAACAAAATTCCATGTGTGTTGGTGTTGCAAAAGAGAGCCATTTGGACGCTATATTCTTGAAGGGAATTTTCTTGAAATAAAACAGAAATGTGGGGAATGAGGCGTAGGCGGCCATCACTTGATTCTAGGTACATTCATTTTAACATGGCATGACTTTTTTTTTTGGAACAAATTAGAAAATAATGTAGCGTGCACAAATGGCTTCGAGCACTAGTACAAAGAATATTTTTACCGGTGGCATTTTTTCATATTTTTACTGACATTTGCATCCATCAATGTGAAAGGAGCGCACGTGCGTTTTTCAGGAATCAAACTTGGAACCTTAGGACTCGTGGCCCTAAGCGGACTCAAATGGAAAAAGTTTCAACTACAAGTTTTATATCTCCTCTAGATCTATAATTATTGTCGGGTATCAATATTAGGGATACCCAAAGCAAGGAAGTTAGAGTCCACACTGACTTCCCCCGGATGGCTCGAGACGTATTAAAAGGTCTCGTCCGACCTCGAGGCCGTGGGCTCCGTCTCACCCGAACCCTTGGGTGCGGGATCCGTCTCGCTCGACCCCAAGGACATGGGTTCCGTCTCGCCCAAGGCCGCGGTGTAACGTCCCGCCTCTACAAGGCCGGGCCTGCTTACATCTAGTAGCTTTTCTAGGACATAGACTATCCTTACAGACCCACACAAGTCTTTTCTGCGCACTTTGTCCTCACTCATGCGCACCCGGGAAGGATTTTCCGGTCGGTCACCCATCCTGAAATTGCTCTAGACCAAGCACGCTTAACCTCAGAGTTCTTTACAGATGGGCTTCCGGAAAAGAAGTTGCAACTTGTTGGTATGAGTATCCTATTAATCCTGTTAAGCCCTAGGCCGGGATGTTACATCCTCACCCCCTTAAGAGATCGACGTCCTCGTCGATCAATCCCAAGCCAGGAGCGTCCCCTCTTGGCCACGTCCGTGTGTCCAGAGCCAGCGCATGTGCCATGCTGTGTGACCACGCCGGATCCACACCAGCCATGCGCAACTGCGACACACGCGCCCGTGAAATCGCGAGAGTCGGCTCTGATACCATTCTGTAATGTCCCGCCTCTACAAAGCCGGGCCCGCTTACATCTAGTAGCTTTTCTAGGACATAGACTGTCCTCATAGACCCACACAAGCCTTTTCTGCGCACTTTGTCCTCACTCATGCGCACCCGGGAAGGACTTCTCGGTCGGTCACCCATCCTGAAATTGCTCTAGACCAAGCATGCTTAACCTCAGAGTTCTTTACAGATGGGCTTCCGGGAAAGAAATTGCAACTTATTGGTATGAGTATCCTATTAATCCTGTTAAGCCCTGGGCCAGGATGTTACACGCGGGCTCCATCTCACCCGACCTCGAGGCCGCGGGCTCCGTCTTGCCCGACCTCGAGGCCATGGGCTCCGTCTCGCCCGACCCCAAGGACGTGATTTCCGTCTCGCCCGAGGTCGCGGGCTCCGTCTCGCCCGACCTCGAGGACGCGGGTTCCATCTCGTTCGACGGGGACTCATACCTCCGTCAACCACTCCAGGTTCAAACGTATGGCCCTAGGTTAAAACTCTAATGCTAGGGAAGAGGCTGGCACGCCTCGATGTAACCCATAGCCATGACGGGCCATACCTGGGGATTCACATCAAGAGTAGTGTCGGGCGTGCCAGTGCTGTTCTGCCTAATCCTTGTACGGACGCTGATAGACGCGTTAGTTCACCACGACATCCGCCGGAACGAAGTGGAACGCCATGACCGACAGATGAAGCCTGCGCATGGTGCCAGTGACGAACAGGGCCACGACATGGAGCCGTCCCTATTGACATCTATATGATCGGCGGGACCTGCATAAAGGAGAAGAAGGACCCGGTAACCCCTAGAAGCCTTCTTCTCTCCCTCGTTTCTTCTCATTTTCCTTCTCTGTAACCCGCGCTTTCCCTTGGCCTATAAAAGGAGGAGCAGGGCGCCCTATGAAAGAGGGGATCTTGACACAGGAGTACGACATGAGCACACGGCTAAACGACAAGTGAGCTCTCAGCATCCGTTCACTCTTTCCATCAGAGACTTGTGATTCTCTTCCTCTCTTGCCTATTTGTAACCCCTACTACAAACCAAGTGTCGGTAACACGAGCAGCAGCGAACTGGACGTAGGGACGTTTTGCCTGGACCAGTATAAACACTTGTGTCCTCCGAGCACACCATCTGAGCCAGACGCGCAAATACAAATTTACTCGTTGGTGGTCTGAAAACACCGACAACTATGTTTTTGATTGTTTTCTATTCGAGATCATTTATTTTTTTAAAAACATATTAGTTTTAAAATCATTAATTTTAAATCATAATTCATGGGCTATAAATGATTTCAATTGAAAAAATAGTCAACTACAAAGTTGTACATCTTTTCAAGAACTGCAATTTTTGTCAGAGTAATTCTTCATTCGAGATCATTTGAAAAATAAAAAAATAATTTCAAGTTATTTATAGTGGCGCTAGGTTAGAAAACCGCTAATGTAAAGGCATTTTTAATGACAGTTTTCTTAAGCCTACCCCAGCAGAAATCATGTATTTACATTGGATGTCCTCTTAAGGATGTCATCTGTATAAATCGGATCTACGTTAGCGGTAAGAGAACCAAACAGGTTAAATACATGATTTCCACTAGCGGTATACTTAAGAAAGCTACCAGGAGACATGAATTATAGCGGTAAGAGAACCAAACAGGTTAAATACACGATTTCCACTAGCGGTATACTTAAGAAAGGTACCAGTAGACATGAATTATACTGGCGGTTCATAGCCGTGTGCCCGTAGTTTTTATTTACAATAGAAACTTCCAGTAAAAAACAATCGCAAGCGCCAGCAAAAATCGATTTTGTAATAGTAAAGCCGTGTCGATGTTTGACCACCGATAGCCTGCCATGGGGGTAAGAGAACCAAACAGGTTAAATACATGATTTCCACTAGCGGTATACTTAAGAAAGCTACCAGTAGACATGAATTATAGCGGTAAGAGAACCAAACAGGTTAAATACATGATTTCCACTAGCAGTATACTTAAGAAAGCTACCAGTAGACATGAATTATACTGGCAGTTCATAGCCGTGTGCCCGTAGTTTTTATTTACAATAGAAACTTCCAGTAAAAAACAATCGCAAGCGACAGCAAAAATCGATTTTGTAATAGTAAAGCCGTGTCGATGTTTGACCACCGATAGCCTGCCACGGGGGTACCCAGGGCAGTATGTTCGGGCTTCAGCGTATGCGGAACTTGATGGTTAACGCAAGAGACAGTCGATTTATCCTGGTTCAGGCCCTCGATCGCATATCGAGTAACAACCCTACGTCCAGTCGGTGTTAGCATTTGCGTTGGATTGATTATGAAGTATTGTGTCGTACAATTGCTCTGTTGAACTCTCGATCCAAGGTGCCCTGCCCTCCTTTATATAGTCAGAAGGCCAGAATCCTAGTCGGTTTACAATGAGGGTTTCTAGTAGGATTACAGAGTAATATTACTACTAAGATTACAGGAGGAGAATCCTAATTGGACTAGGTCTTCTTCCTTCCTTGCGGGGTATCCTGTGGGTCCCGTACCGACAAGCCGGGCCGTATGTAGTACGTACTCTTGTCACATCCTTGATGTATACACACCTTACTACCATAGACCATTCCACCATTTGTTCCTCTCGCTGTCTAGCTTCAATAAAAACATTCCTATGACGTGCTGTATTATACTACCATAGGCTCACAGCTGCCGTTTGTCATTCTCATTCACACTACGCTTCGGTTTGAAAGGAGGAAGACACCTCTACCCATACGCGCTAAGCTAAAACCAAACAGTCCAAATTTCCTGCGGATTTATCGCTGTGGAAGATGGAAACCATTAGCCTATTCGGTTGGCTGCCTCGTATCGTTGCTGGTTCGTGAAGAAGTACTGCTGGCTGGTTTGTGTGAGAGAAAAATACTGTTCCGACTGAAAATTTACAATCGTTTACGACAAGCCCACAGCCAAACGAACATGCTCCATATACACCAGCTAATACGAACAGATCAAGAGTCATACAAGGAGCAAAGGTACAAAACCAGTAGTAAAACCACACAAGCTGAACATTCCTCGGTGGTGACCCTACGAACCGGTAAAACCCGGGGGTCCCACGTCGTTGGAACAAACCGCCGGCACATGGGCCCCACATGGCAGCGGTGCCCCCCGGCCCAGCAGCGTCCCGTCCGTTGTCGTGTCCGGTCCCACCCCGACCCGAGCCGCCGCCTACGCGGGCCCCGCACTCCCCTCTAGACTTCCTGCGAAGCCGCGTCGTCGAGTCGAGTCGACTCGGCGGCCGTCTGCCCACCACCACCAGTCACCGGTGCACGGCGCTGCGGGCACGGGCGCATTGACGCGCGGCCGCGCCGATGCCCGTGAGGCAAGGCGGGCCCACGTGAAAGCGGCCGCGACGGCTGGGGCGCGGGCCCCACCCACCCCCGCCTCTCCCATTGTTTACTCGCTCACGCACACGGACCAATGCGCTACCACCTCCTGCGTTGCTTTGCTTGCTTTGCCGCCCTAGCCCTTCCCCGTCGTGCTCTCGTGGGTTGGTCAACCCCCCGCGAGCCCACGCATTTCCGCGAGCACCTCGCGCGCGTCGCCGCCCCGCCCGCCTACATCCACATGGCAGCGCCCGCGGCCTGCTAACAGCACCAGCACCAGCAACAGACGCGGTCCCAGCTGCCGCGCGCCGGCCGCTCGCCATGGCGCTGCTGCTGCTGCTCCTGGCGGCAGCGGTGTCTGCGGCCGTGGCGCAGGCGCAGACGCAGCCGCTGGCGTCGCGGACGGACCTGGCGGCGCTGTACAGCCTGCGGGCCTCGCTGGGGCTGCGCGCGCGGGACTGGCCGCTGAAGGCCGACCCGTGCGCGCGGTGGGCGGGCGTGGGCTGCGCCGCGGGCCGCGTCGTGGGCGTCACGGTCGCGGGTCTCCGCCGCACGCGCCTGGCCACCGCGCTGCCCCCGCGCGTCGCGCTCGAGGGGCTGCGCAACCTCACCGCGCTCGCCCGCTTCAACGCCTCCGGGTTCGCGCTCCCGGGGGAGATCCCGCCGTGGTTCGGCGCCGGCCTGCCCGCGCCGCTCGCCGTGCTCGACCTCACCTCCGCCGCCGTCAATGGCACGCTGCCGCCCGATCTCGGCGCCTCCGGGAACCTCACGGCGCTGCTCCTGTCCAGGAACAGCCTCACGGGCAACATCCCGGCCGCGCTGCTCTCCGTCGCGGGTCTCCGCGTGCTCGACCTCTCCCGCAACAATCTCACCGGAGCGCTGCCCAACGTCTCCGTCTCCGTTTCCCTCGGCGCCGGCGACGCAGCCAACGCTTCCTTGTCCGTGTTTAACGTCTCCGGGAATTCTCTGTATGGCGTCGCCGCCGATGCCATTGGGGCGCTCAGGAGAAGGTTTCAGGTCGTCGACGTGTCCAGCAACTACTTGGATGGAGCTTGGAACGGGTCTGACACAAGAGTGCTTGCCACGACGAATTGCTTCTACGGTGTACCGGGTCAGCGCAGCCGCGCGGATTGTGAGGGGTTTTACAGGAAGCAAGGCGTCCACCTCGTTGATGCTCCAGCGCCCTCGCCTGTGCCTTTGCCAGAGACGAATAAGAAGCAAAGGATCTCCCAAAATGTACTCATTGGAGTCCTTGTAGCTGCCGGAACACTGATGGCTCTGTTTTTTATTGCACTGCTGCTCTGTTTGGTGAAGAGGAGAAGCAGAGGAACAACAGGAGGGAGGGGAGTGGAACTAAATGAGGAAGGGACGCGCTCTTCACGGAGGAGGGATAGCAGTGTCAATCCGGTGATGTCATTGCCACCGGCAGTGTCTCCAGGTGCTGATGATGGACCCAAGAATGCACCTGCCATTTCCGGTGAGTTCACCTATGAGCAGCTGGTCCTTGCCACTGGTGGTTTTGGCGACGACAAACTCATCAAACACGGGCATTTGGGGGACATCTACCATGGTGTGTTGGAGAATGGCTCCCATGTCATTGTTAAGAAGGTTGGTGCAAAGGGTGTCAACAGACATGCGAGTGAATTGGATTTCTATACGAAGTACTCGCACGAAAGGATTGTTCCGTTACTCGCGCATTTGAGCAATGATGATGAGCAGTTCCTGGCTTACAAGTACATGCCAAAGGGGGACTTGACCAATGCATTGCACAAGAAACCTGTGGACACTGCAGATGGCTTGCCCTCCCTGGATTGGATAACTAGACTGAAGATTGCAACTGGCGTGGCTGAGGCTATGTGCTTCCTTCATGATGAATGTAGCCCGCCATTGGTTCACAGGTATGCACTTCTCTGTGAATGTGATCCAGGCTTCTACTTGTTCCATTTACTACTGTGACGATATGCTGTTGTTGCTTGGTGTCCTAGTTTTATTTAGTCAAAATGTTAGTCTCCTCACTTATGTTAGTCCTTCATGTCCTAGTTTTATTTAGTCTCCTCACTTAGATCATAGTTCAGAAAACCATGGAAGGACCACATGCCTTCCTTTTCAGCAACTTGTTGGCAAATTATGGCGATAGTTATGTTAAAGACCACAAACGAGGTAATAATTATGTGAGAAGTATCTAATATGATGAGATCATTAATGATCTTTAGTACGATCTCCACGCAGAGTCTTTGTTTTTGGATCATTTGCATGGACGAATAAAATCTCAGGCCTATAGATTGAATATGATCTCTCTCTGTATATTGGTTACAGGCAACACAAATGTAAAATATGCATTTTGGTATGATTAGCCATTTCGGTGTTATTGGTTTTGTTGGGAAAAGTATTTCAGTACTAGTTTGTATGTCTTGAAATCATCATTCTTCTGGATCAGCATGAAGTTTCCTTTTTATTAAAGTCCACAGCAAGTATACCATGGCATTCAGTCTCTATCACAGAACTGCATTTTCATTTGACAGTTTAACTTTGTGTTATGCGGATGTCATCAATCATTCAACGAATCTTTATTTAATGTACTTTGACATAAGTGGAGGTAGTCACTTTTTGTTCCTCCGAACTGTTCGGTTTGATTAATTGTTTCTACCTTTATCACTTTGATTTGACTTGGCTATCCTGTCAGTAGGTGAGTTGAAATTTTCTTAGTTTACAATTACCTCCAATTTGACACATGGTGCTCATTGCCTGGATTTTCCTTTATGTCAATGTGGACATTTGATTTATTATGTTCTCATGTCTTTATTGTTTTGTAGAGATATACAATCAAGTAGTGTCCTTCTCGATGACAAATATGAAGTGCGACTTGGGAGTATGAGTGACATATGCATCCAGCAAAGTGGGGGAAGCCAGAATGTCTTCACTCGGATATTGAGATCGTCAAAGTAATATTGCTACTTGTTCCATCTGTCTTTTTTCCACATACTGCATCAAGAACAACTATACTTAGTAAATGTGTGATTTTGATGCTTTATATGTTAGGGCCTAGGTGGTGTTAAATCAGGCACTAAATAATTATACTCCTAAAAATGCAAGGCAAGACAAGTGACACCTTTGTCAATGAATCATGGAAAATTCTACATATAATCTAGAAATAGTTTTCTTAACCTATCAGTATAGCATGCTTTTGTAGATTCAGCTATATGTACTACGAATTTATGATTGTGATCTGTTTGCCCTATACTTGCTGTTTTTGTTTTAAGTTCAGTAGTTAAATTTTACGTCAGCATATTTATACTTCAGATTGAATTCTGGAGGCATCTGAGCATGCATTTCTATCCCCAGTTAAGGACACACCTATATAGATTTAGTGATATTGCGGTGAATTTTAGTTTCTTTAGCTGTAGTTGACTGCCTTCTGATTTTATTGTGTTTATAGTTGAGCAAACTCCAACTTTTTGTATGTCTGAAACCATTTTTTTGTTTTCCTCTGAAGTTAGTGACTGACGTTGGTATCTGACGCTTTCTTGTGGCAGGTCTCTCGACAAGCACACATCAGGTGCGTAAATCTTCCACATATGCTGCTGCAGTACCTTTAAGAATCCATGTTCAACTGAATCAACATTTCTGTTATAATAATAATAATTGGGGAAATTTTTGTCCACGGATAGAAGTTCTAATTTTTTTCTCCTTTATGACCTTTGCTAAATGACAGGTCCACCGGCCACTTGTTCCTACGACGTGCTCTGCTTCGGTAAGGTGCTGCTGGAGCTGGTGACCGGCAACATCGGCATCAGCGGTTCAAACGACGCTGCCTCGGAGGAATGGCTGTCGAACACGCTGAACCACATCAACAGCGGCGACAGGGCGAGCATTGCGGGCATCATAGACCCGCTGCTCCTAGTGGACGAGGACCACCTGGAGGAGGTGTGGGCGGTGGCCATCATCGCCAAGACGTGCCTGAGCGCCAAGCCCTCGCGCCGCCCGACGGCGCGCTACGTGCTGCGTGCCCTGGAGAGCCCGCTGCGCGTGGTCCGCCAGGGCTCATCCCGGTCCAGCTCCGCGCGGCAGCAGCTGCGGAGCTCGTGGCAGTCCGTGTTCCAGGGGAACCACCGGGTGCAGAGCCTGGACGCCGCGGCGGCCTCGGCGTCGGCGTCGGCGATGGCGCTGGACTGGCGGCACTCGATGCGGTCGCACGTTAGCGGAGGCGAGGCGTCCTTCTCGTTCAACAGAGCCGTGCCGACGGACGCCGCGCCGGAGCCGGCGGCGGCGCTCGACGAGGACGCCGTTGTTGTTTAGTGTAGGAGGACGTTCCCAGCTTCTTTAGCTTCTTTTACGAGAAGGCGGCATTCTTGATTCTTTCCCCACGCGTGATATCACGCCGTCGCATGTGTGTATAATTTGTTCCTGTCTGATGCGTTCATCCGTGTTCCAATATGACAAAGAGAAAGTTGTGCATAAAGAGCACGTTTTGAATATTTTGAGTGATTTTTGTACTTCACTTTCAGTATGTCTTCCTTGATTTTTAGAACGGAAAAACAAATACAGTTGGGCCGCAGAACGCGCACAGATGGCAGCCCGTATCGGGAGGAAAAAATTAAATGAAGCTGGGCCATCATAACATATAACACTAATGCAGCTGGGCCTTGTAACACAGATGGCGGCCCAGTATAGCCCAAAGTTGGCTCACAACACAGAGGCCGCCCGGACGCAAGGGCCGCCTCCCTGCTTCCGCCCTGACACGAGGTCCACGGGGAGAAGCGCAGAGCAGCGGCGGCGGCGGCATGGCGGCGCGAAACCTCCTGCGGCGTGCGGCGTACGCGGCGGCGTGCGGCCACCGCTTCCCCGTCCCCGTTCCTTCAGGCGCCCTTGCTGGTTCTGGAAGCCGGAGCATCGGCGCCGCCGCTCAGGTCTGTCCATTCCCCTCCAAACCCCTGCCGCTCTGCTTCCTGTGCTAACGCGAATCAAGCAAGCCCTGCCAGCCTCCCCCGCCGCCGTTCTCCACCGTCGCTCTCATCTCCTCCGGGTCCTCATCCTCTCCCATCTCCTCCCCGCACCGCCCCAGAATCAAGAATGCTTCCAGGGCCTCCGCGGCATCGGTACTCCCGATCCGCCTCACTCCGTTGGATCGATCCATTTTCCCATTTCGCCCTTTTTCTTCGTTGATTGATGATTGATCCTGGAATCGGTGTTAGCCGTTGTTCACTCAGATTCTGGGACCCGAAACCTACCAAATTTTGGAGTAATTTGGTTTGTACTCTGTAGTGATGCAATGGGATGATTTAAAAGTAATTTGGTTTGTAGTGATGCAGTGGGATAGTTTAGTTCCGAGAATGCGGCGATTGAGTTTGTTTGCTCATGGGATGTGCGCACCTAGGCTAGGCTGATGCAACAAAGGGAATTCGTTATTTTTTTTCAACAAATCAGAAGCTCAGATGATGAAATGAACATTAACAAATCAGAAGTCCTCATTGGTTTGTCGGCATGATTTTAGTGTACTCTGCTAATTGAATGTGTGTGAAGGGGAAATTAAATGTAGTTATCCTGAGTAATTTGATTCTATCTGGATCTGAGCTTGAACACCAGGCTGCATTGCATTCTCGCTGTTGCAACTAGCAGAGAGGCATGGGTCATCTGCTCTTAGTTGAGCACTTCCTGAAGGTTGAAGGGTGAAGTTGGGATTTTATAATTCGCTGCTAGTTAGGGTTGAAAAATTAAAGTGCACGGTTTTATTTAGCCATCTCATTATCTACCGTAACATTTGTTGTGTATGTATACTTGCCGCATTGGTGTATCCTTATTTATGAAAAATGCAGTATCACCATATGTATGGGTGAGACATAGGGCGGGGTGCTAGAGAATTAATGCTTGATCCTTTCGTGCATCTTTTTTATTACAAGTTTACCGTACACAGGATTACAAATTCCTTAGAGCTTCATATGAATCAAATCAGACAGCCTATATCTCTCAGTTAGCCCAAAGAACACCAAATGACCTCACAAATACACCAATTTAGAATAGAGTCTTCTTGCATTGCAAATATCACTAATTGAACAATGGTACAACAATGTCTTTTACTGCACGCTGTTATTAACTGTATGAACCCCCTAAGGAGGAGTGCCGAATGATCTAGCTGACCTTTTGCAATCATATCAGATTGGAAAAACACATTAAGATTGAGATGTATTCTCTGTCCAAACGGCTCAGATTGTATAAATCTGCATTTTCCTATTTCCTTTTGGTTCTAGCGCCCTACATATAATTCAATTTTTTCCTCGATTTTTTCTGCACATATAAGGTGGAAATGCTTTCTCTGAACTAATTACAGAGTTTACACGCAGGGCCTTCGTCATTACGCGGCCCCATCCACTGTGGAGGAAGCAGTGGGAAACTTGGAATTGCATGCACCCAAGGCAAACCGTCGGTCAAATATCCCAAAGAAAAATGGAACAGCCATGATGCTTCCACTCCATTTCCATTACGAAGATGTACTACGTCAGGATCTGTTGCTCAAACAGAATCATGCCAATATCATGCAAGTTCCAGGGTTGTTTGAGATCAAACTAGCACCAAAAGTAGGCTCCGATCTCAAGATCCCAATTGGAAAAATGGCTATGGAGGTTTTGAGCGGTCAGAGGTTCAAAGAGGCAAAGAGTGACCCTTTTGCTAAAGCAAGAAAGTCTTCTCGAACCAATCCATTTATCGGGGCTGACAAGGACAGTAGCACCGCCTTTGCTCAACCGACTGTTCTCCGAGGACATGAAATGTACAACTTTTTGGTTAGGATGCTGACAGTGATGTCCATGTTAGACTCTCGGGCCGAAATTCGGGAAAACACTATAAAGTTCTTCATGGAAACGGAGTTCTGCGAGTTCTCTCCAGAATTGGAAGACCATTTTGAGATCTTTGAGCACATCCGAGGTTTCAATGTGACTATCGTTACTTCAGCCGATACAAAGGATGAGACCTCGCTACTGTGGAGTGGTTTCATGCTTAATGATGAGGGAGAGACTAAGTAAGGTAATACTGCTGATCTTTGTTTCTGCTTAATCTCCTACTTGCTGCCCTGCTTGAACTGAACCTTCGGATGACTATTTGGCAGGGGCTGAAGGCTGTTGATGCTGTCAAAATGATATTGGAGTTTTGGTGGTTCATGCTCTAAGGAGTGCAATGCAGCATCCTTCTGTTTTGTAGACTGATTACGTGGCTGTTTTTCATAGTGATGTGTGGAGCTCATGTTTGATAACTACATCTAGTACTATATATGAACACAATAATCTAGGCTCTAATAAGCATCGTTTTGCTTATTTCTGTGGTTCCTGCTGTAGTAACATTGAATGCCCGTTTCTGTTGACAAAACCATTGCAAAATAGGGCAGCGAAACAGAGCTCCTCATCTTTACTTTACTAGTCCTGTGAACTTGATCTATTGATCTGGGGTCTTAAGTTCCATTTTGTTAGTCGATCTCTGGCTCCTATAGTAACTTTGAGAGCTTGCATCGGTTTACCTTCTCTAAGCCATTGTAAGAGGGCATATAAGCCTGTGATGTGTGATCCTGATCATTTTTCTCTCACTTGATGTCACATTGAATCTCTTTTGTTATTTTTATATTATTATATTATTATCCTATATATATGAAGTGTATGGTCCGGTGTTCCAACATTTAGAAATTATTGAACAAATATTTATAAATTTTTTTTACTGTTTTGAGGTGATTTGAAAACCCATTGTTTCATAGGTGTATTGTCTGTTACACAGATTAGAGATTACGGCCCAAAACAATCGGGACAAGTTGACAACCCATCGTCCTTACGATTACGGCCCAAAACAATCAGGACTCGTCTTCCTTGACAAGTTGACACTGCTATTGGATTTAACAAAGGTTTGATTATTCGTTTACATATAATAATACAAACTGAACACTTTACTTTGGTCTATTAGATTAATCATGCAATATTTTGATAATAAACCTATTTATGACAAATATCAATGCTATTTTTTATAAATCTAATTAAATTTAAATAATTTTTGACTTAGTCGAAACCTAGGTTACATTATTCCTCATGGAACAGAAATAGCATGAAGAAGACTCAAAATTGAACGTTCAAATCTTAGGAGTTAGTGCTCTATGTTGAGCAATGTAACTTTGTCGAAACATCATTATGTTTTATAAAAAATAAAAAATAAAAAATCAATCATATATGCAAGTATTATAATGGGGGCAACATATGGGATGAGGTTTTAGTTACCTTTGCAAGAGGGAGGAAGAATGAGGTCTTCTGCATTAGAGTTGCCGTGCATTGTTGGAAAAAAAAACTTTGGATATCTTCGCGCTTCACATGATTGGAGGTTTAGCAAGTTTATGTCTATTCCATTTTAGCATTTATTATGTTTTTTAGTAATATATATAAATATATAAGTTTGATCAAATTCTGAATGGTTTGTCTTGGTATGATGTTGGAATCCTATTTTTCTATAAAAAAACGGAGTTACAAAAAAAATTGCTTTCGCACAAGCTTCCTAAAAATGTCGTGCATTTATAAGCTTTATAAGAATTTGATCACCACATCGTATATCTTTATTTTTGTTCAAAAAACCCCCACATTCCCAAGGTCAAGATGCAGGCCAAGATGGAGGCCAAAGCTAGGAAGAAGAAAAATAAGGCATCTGCGCTGTCCGTCAGAGGAAGACGGCTCGGCGTCGCCTCTCCTTGGTCTCCAAAATCTTGACGAGTTCGGCTGGCTGGCCAGCGCTCTCACAGCGCACTGTTCACGTAAACAGTGTTTTCAGACAAACGTTATTCTTCCCCCACAACAATCAGCCGGAACAGTATTTTTATCTGCCGAACAGGCCTTCCTTCACAGCAGAGGGGCAGCTCCTCGCCAGGTGCTCGACATTGTCGGTCGCCATAACCGCCCTCGCGTTCGTCCCGGACGCGATGAACTCGAGGCACTTGTTCTTGAGCTTCCAGCACTTGTGGTGCTCCGTCATCGCCAGTGCCAGCATCGGCAGCATCGTGTCCACGCCAACCTTATGCTTGCACAGCTCCCTCTCTGTGAGCGACTTGAGGCCCCGGATGCCGTACCGGTCCACGGCCATGAGCAGGTCCTGGGCCAGCACAGCCTTCGCCGCCGCCTCTTCCTCCCGCCGTGCGCCGCTGCCACCGCCTCTGGCGGCAGCGAGTCGCAGCAGGGCCTGGAACATGTCCCTAATTTTTTACAATTTAACCTTTTTTTAAATAAAATTACGTTTGGTCTCTTAGGAGACTTAAACTCGTCTTTAGACCCTGAGATCGACACCAGGACTTATTGCGTCGATGTAACACGTCTCGATGCCACAGATATTGACGCCGAGGTCGAAGACTAGATGATAACATGACGTTGATGTGGCTCCGACATGGCATAGCTCGGCGTCGTGAAGGAGGTACCTTGGTGTCAAAATACATGGCGCCGAGCTCGGCGCCACGGATCTTGAGGTCGAGCTCAACGCCGCCATAGGTCTCGTCACCGACGTGCACGCACCCGCGCGGATGGGTGCGGGAGACACGGGCGCCAGGCGGAAAGCAGACTGCGGCGTGCGGCTGCTGCATGCGTCCCCCTCCCTCGGGATGCGTGTCCTCGCACTGTGAGTCTGTGACTGGCTGGCTTTCAGCTGTTGGGCTTGCACGCGGAGAAGAGAACGCGGTCATGCTGCCTACAGATGCAGCCTGCTGCGGCATGCGGAAGCCCGCCCGCGTGGTTCCCGAGGCAGGTGGCTGGACGTACTGCCATTAATTCCATGGAAGACTTGGCCGGCGCGAGAGAGATGGAGATGCAGATGCCGTCCGTATGCGATGTCTGCCTCGTTCTTCCATGCATGTCCTGAGCAAGCTAAGAGCACGTCCATCGATCAGTTGCATGCTACCATTTCTGCTGCTTGTGTTTCCGAGGACGAGATTGGATTAGGGCCTGTTTAGAATCCAAAATTTTTTGCGCAGTAACCGTCACATCGAATCTTACAGCACATGCATGGAGTATTAAATATAGACGAAAAAAAAACTAATTACACAGTTGGTCGAGAAATCGCGAGACGAAACTTTTGAACCTAATTAGTCCATAATTAGACACTAATTACCAAATACAAACGAAATGCTACAGTGAGCCAAAATCCAATTTTTTTTTGATCTAAACGGGGCTTAGCCTCCTCCATTCCATCGATAACGCACTAATCAAATAGTAGTGCTAGGAGTAGGAGTACATTGGAGAGCAAGAGATGGACTGTCTCGCCTCGTCATGTAGCAAAGCAGTCACTGCACCTGCAACAAAGCACTGCACCAGCAGCAAAGCTGCATGCACTTGCCCTCCACCGTTGGTGATGTTTGGTTGCCCCTCCTAAATTTTAGTCGTCGTTCTATCGAATATTCGGATACATGCATGGAGTATTAAATATAGACTAATTATGAAACAAATTGCATAGTTTGCGACTAATTTACGAGACGAATCTTTTAAGCCTAATTAGTCCATGATGTGACAATGTGGTGCTACAATAAACATGTGCTAATGATGGATTAATTAGGCTTAAAAAATTCGTCTCGTGAAGTACTGACGGATTATGTAATTTATTTTTTTATTAGTATCCGAACACCCCATGCAACATCTTTCCGACACACCTTCTAATTTATAGTCACCGGATCCAAACACCACTTACCATCGCGCGTCATGGTCATTAATCAACAGCCTGTTCGGTTGGCTGGTTCGTTTCGTTGCTGGTTCGTGAAGAAGTACTGCTGCTTACCATCGCGCGTCATGGTCATTAATCAACAGCCTGTTCGGTTGGCTGGTTCGTTTCGTTGCTGGTTCGTGAAGAAGTACTGCTACCTGGTTTGTGTGAGAGAAAAATACTGTTCCGACTAGAAATTTACGATCGTTTAGACAAGCCACGTCCAAACGAACAGTCTGAAGCTGCAGCAAAGCTGCATGGTCGCAGGCGCGCAGCAGCACCTGCACCGCGGTATATGCGGGTGCATGCGGTGAATATGGTACAATAAGACGTATTGTGCTGCTGTCGTGCTGTGTGCGAATGTGCGACGCTATGAGAGCCGAGAGCATGCCATGCGTTCTAGACGAGAAGCCAAATAGTCAAGGAGATTTTTTTTAGGGGAAAATAGTCAAGGAGATGAAGAGGCACATCGCGGACGGAACAGAATTACAGAATACGGCTGCTCGTCTTCTCAGCTTCCTCGTGATTTGGCTGCTGGCTTGCTTCTATCACGGAACGGTGGTGCCTGCCTCTTTTGTGTCCTCTTCCTTGTCTCTCTCTCTTCCGCGATTCTGAGACAAAGCCCCACAGAGGCAGCACAGGGCACTGGCGGGCACGCAGCCTCTACGCCGCAGACGTCCATGTGAGGCCGGCGCCACAGATCTTGACGTCGACCTTGGCGCCATGTATTATGGCGCCGAGGTACCGGCCACGTCAACGTCACCTAGGATCTCGGCCAGGCACCTTGGCGTCAAGATCTGTGGCGCCGAGACGTATTACCTCGGTGCCACGAGTCCTGGCGCCGACCCACAAGGTCCAAAGATGAGTTTAAGTCTCCCAGGGGGGGCAAACGTAATTTTTCTTCAAAAAAAGGGTCAAATCGTAAACAATTAGGGAACATGTCCGGGTGCATGTCGCAGATGTGCATGTAGCCCGTGGCCTTCTCCTTGGCGTCGCCGAAGAAGACCGCCCGGAACACCGACAATCGCCCTAAATCTTATTGAAACCTCTTTTGAACACATTGCAACATCTAAATGTATCACTTGCAACAGGCCACTAAGACTAGTTGAACATGGTCCATCAGGCATGTTATAAGACTGTCTCCAACCGGACAGGCAAACCGTGACCCAAACCCAAAATAGGTTATTCACAGTGTTTTGCCTACCCAAAACCATGATTCAACGGAAGACCCAAACACATCACCCATTTTGCATTCAAGACCTACCGAAACGCAAATGTGCGTCGTCCAGAGAGACGGATGCAAATCTCTGGCGTCGTAGTGGTGGGCCCGTAGGAGCGGGGCGCGGCGAGGCACGGCCAGGCGGATAGCTGCGGGGAGCCGCCGCTGCGAGGAGATGGACTCGGAGAAGTGGTCGTAGAAGACGTTGAGGTCGCGCGGGAAGATGAGGCCCTACGCGCCGCAGCCGAGGAGGCCCTGCAGGAAGCGGAGCTCGTCGGACTCGGACCAGATGCGCTGGAACTTGAAGGGCGACTGCTGCTGGTCGGATCCACCGCCGCCGCAAGCGCCGCCGGGCGCGGGCGCGCGAAGCGGGTCGGAGGAGGCCGGGGAGGAGGAGGATGGGGGAGAGGACGACGGCCACGGGGAGCGGCGCTTGATGGAAGCTTGCGCGTGGCGGAGGCCGAGGGCGGGGTCGGGGACCGGGAGGGCCTGTTGGTCCGAGGCCATGGCGCGCACGGGCGATGAGAACGAGACGGGACGGGAGGGAAGTGGCTTTTGGGTAGGCTGTTGGACAAGGCGAGTTTTGGGTGCGGGATCTTTTACTGTGCGTGACCCAAAACTACGAAATAGGTCTCTCGTTTGGGTCTGTCCTGTTGGAGATTGCCTAAGGAGCACTGTAACATCATAAGGAAGTACTTGCAACCGTACAATAATACTAGTTCAACATGGTCCAGAAGACACTCTCAAGATATAAGGAGTGCTGCAACATATTATTTTGGAAGCATAGCAAAAATAAGATGGAAATAATTATTTCGAACCAATGAAACAACTGATGGAAGTAACTTATAAATTTGGATTTTTAGCACTGCAACATATGAATCAGGTACTTACAACAGACTGCTACTACCAATTCAACATGGTCGATTACAGTCTCAGAAAATGGAATTACAGAACATCAATGTGCTTTTGCCATACTTCACCACATGCAGCTGTCTAGTACCCAAAACAGGTCATGCAGCTATCAAGTACCCAAAACAGGTTACAGAGATGACAAACCCAACTACAATGATCTCTAGTTTCACTACATTAACTACACAGCATAGAGTAATGAGATGTCCTTGGCTAATTCAGCAATTGTCCTTGTTGAAGTCATCAGTTGAGATCTTGTTCATTGGCGATAGGAGGAGAAAGCCAGCCACAATTTCCCTGTAGTCGACCATCTAGGCCTGCAAAAAAAAACAAGCCAAAACTAAAATGATGCCAAATGTGAATGAGTGAAATGAAAAAGGGAAATGGACATTGGAAAACACAATCCAGATCAAATTTGATGACCATCTTCTTCTCATCCTAGAAATCCATATAGAGCATAACATAAAGACCACAGTCATACCTTGAAAGGAACCACAAAAGAAATAAATTATAATGGGGTAAAAAAATATTGGGGTCAATGATTTAGGAAAAAATAGATTCACACAGAGGCGTGCATCGAATATGTACAGTGTCTTTTACTGCAGGTAGTCCGTAGGGTAGATCCATGCAAACTTTGATACATCACGTTTGAGAACACCACTTGCAAGAGCAGCAATTAATTTTATTATAAAATGCTATAAATCAAAGTAAAAATGATCTAGTGCTATGACCTCATTATGAACAAGAACTCAAACTAGAGCTTCAACTCCGTTTCTTTCACCGTTTTCAGTATCTCTTGTGCTATTTGCATGTATTTGCATGTTTGAACGCTATGGTCGCCTTCATGGCAATAGGAGCATGTGGGAGGTTTCTTACTTCCCTTCTTTGATCTACTCTTCTTCTTTATAGCTTTCTCCCTCACTTGTTGCACAATGCTCTTCATCCTTGCCACTTTCTCCTTTGGCCTTCCTTTTGGATCTTTGGTGGGACGGTTCTTCACCATGGCTGTGTTGACCATCCTTTGTTCTTGGCATTGATTTACTTCCATACTTGCTGCACTTCCGGCTGCCTTATCATCTTGCCAAACCTTGTCTATTCCTTGTGAAGCAATTTTATACTTGTTAGGAGCCAAACAAGCATCTGCTGCTAGCCCACTCTTTTTTTCTAGGGCTTATTGGATACACACCATTGCAATTTTCATGATTTTGAAACACGCCACTGCAATTCGCCTAATTGGGCTGGTGCCATTACAATTCTGCTAGAGTTTGAAATACGCCATTGTCTACGCTCCATGCCGTCTTGGACCCACTGTCAGGGCTACAGGAGGCCACCATATTTGCGTATGGACCTTTCTGCCCTCCCACGAAAGGATAATGTCCCGACGCCGGCTGTTATCTGAAGTGAAGCACTTGGGTTTGCCATTCTCTCATTTTGTTTAGTTTATTTATGAATCAACTTCAGTACATGCAATGCACATTTGGCGCATAGTTTCCAGAACATGCAGTGACATGTCAAGCGCACATGCTACATTCTAGAAATAAAGATGGAAACATGTAATGCACATAGTTCCCAGAACATGCATTTTCATCATTCCAGAAATAAAAATGGAAACATTCCATCGGTCCACATCCATAGTTCTCAAACATTGTACTTAACATCCATATAGAGGACACCATTCTAGTTGCATAGTTCCCAAACACATCAGGTCACTTACAAAGCACATGTTGGTTCGCTTGGACTAGAAAAAGCCATAGATAACACTTCAGGTCACTAAGACCAGCAAATGCACAACAAAACACATCATCTAATCCACGCCGAGCCAGCTGTTGAGGCTTCTCACCACTCTTGCTTCAGGAGCAGTTGCAGCCTTCAGAAGCTTCTTCTTTACAGGAGTCTTCTTCTTCTTTGGCGCTTGCTTGGTTGCACTTGTCTTCTGATTTTTCTTGGGTGCTTGCTTGGTTGCACTTGTCTTCTGCTTTTTTTTGGTGTCTTGCTCGGTCCTTCATCTTTTTGCCTCACCCTATATGAGATGGCTATCATTTAGACATTCCTTGCCCATTTACATTCACAAGCAAATTAGGAATAAGAAATGTACCTTTTAAGTGATGCAAGCGTAGCTGCCTCATCAACACCATCATCATCTTCTGTTGGTTCAGCAAGTTTGCAGGTCTTCTCAAAGTGCCCATAGCCTTTGCACCTTTTGCATCTCACTTTCTTTTTGTTTGCCCTTTCTTCCATACTCCCTCTGATCCTAACCACTCTAGGTCTACCTGCTGCCCTCTTCTGCAGTGGTGGGTGCAGTTTATATCCTAGCTCCACCTCAGGCCAGTCAACCCTATCAGGCATGGGTGGAACTATATCTGCATATGCTGCTTTGAACCTGGCCACAGAGTAGTATTCATGCACAAAATCCTTGATTTCCAAGACTCTGTTGGACAAGATCCAAGCAAGTGCATGTCTACAAGGTTTTCCTGTGACCTGCCATTGCCTACAGCCGCAACAATGATTGACTAGGTCCACTGTATGCCTTTTGGTGTTGTTCCAATCATCAAGCAAGGTCACCTCAGCAAAATCCTCATCACTTACTGCAACTTTGACAACCTTCAAGTGTTTGCTAATTAGGTTCAGTTCCTTGATGACACTAGGCAAAATGCCTTCTCCCAATTCTCTACCAACCTTTCTCCTAAGATACCTCTTCTCCATTATCATCTCCCTGAGCCCATCAACTAACTCATGTATGAGCAGCCCTTTCATGTCCCTCACCTGACTGTTGAAGCTCTCTGACACATTGTTTGTCAGATAATCACATTTGCTGTCCTCGGAGAAACCAGCCCTGTACCAGATTCGGTTGTGGTGATCTTGCAAGTACTTGATTGCATCAGGAGCAAATTCATATATCTTCTTCAAGTGCCACTTGAACAGCCCTTCAGTGTAGCTTCTAGCAGATGGATAGAGATGAGTTGTGAAAACATCTCCTTTGTAATGCTTCATGAAGTTGGAATATAAATGCCTCATGCACTCCCTGTACTCAGCCTCAGGAAACACTGCACCAACTGCTTTCTCCAAGCCCTTACATGCATCAGTACAAATCACTAGTCCTTTTGGGCTCCCAACAACCCTTCTCAAATGATGCATAAACCACTTCCAGTTGTCCTCATTTTTACAATCAAAAATAGCATAAGCAATGTAGTATAACTAGTTATGTCCATCAACCCCTGTAGCAGATGCTAACTGTCCTGTGTATTTACCATTTAGACTTGATGCATCTACACCAATGAATGGCCTACAACCAGTTATAAACCCATCCACACATGGTTTGAGAGCTACAAATATCCTCTTAAACCTCATTTTCTTGCCTACTTTCTCCACATCTATCTCTACAATGCTACCTGGACATGTTATATCCATCTGAGCTTTACAATTAAATAGCAATTTGAATGACTCTTCATATTTACCATGAATATGTTGCAGTGCTAGCTGCACACCTGAATAAAGCTTGCTGTACTTGAGCTTTATCCCATAATCTCCCTCAACCTTCTCCTTGGCTGCCTTCGGACGCTTGCTTGGATTCTTCTTCAACCATTCTTTCAGTCTATCTAACACCCATTCTTGAGAAGGCATTTTGTTTACAACAAGCTTCGTGGTTGGACAATCGTGTTCAAAAGGTAGGGTCTTAATCTGAACAAAAGACAAGCATGAATAAGTAGTATGCACAACCAAACTGAATTTAATTAAAAAAACAAACTGAATTTAATAACAAGGATACATAATTGTTTATACCTGTATAGTTTTCTGATCATGAATCCTTGAAGCATGAATATGCCAAGGACAGCCAGGGTGCTTACACCTTGCAATATACCTGGTAGGGTCAGTCTTGATGCCAGGAGCAAGCTCAAAACCTTTCTTCACTGCATAGTGCCTCACTGCTTTCTTGAAGGTGATGATGTCAGGAAATAAGGAACCCTTCTCTATTCTTGGGTTCTCAGGATCATGTAAGACCCTTATCTCATCAGGATCTGCATCAGTAACCTCTGCCTCAGCAGGAACAATTTGATTGGCAGCATTAGTAGGCATAGATGAATCTGTTTGTGCATTCAAAGATGGCTGTGCAGGTGGAATTGTAATGTACATATGCTCATCATCGACGCCAACATACTCTTCTTCATTATCAAAGATGTCATGCTCTTCTTCAGCAACACATTGGGATTTGTTAGGCATTGTTGGATTAGGCTGTGGTTCTAGATCAGTAGGTTCTGGTGGTTCTGGATCAGTAGGTTCTAGTGGTTCTGGACCAGGCTGCATTCCTAGATCAGGAAGGATAAGGTCTAGTTGTAGTTCAGTATAAGTAAAAGGCTTTAGTGATGGATTTATGTCATCTGGAAGCGCACACAGGGGCTGTTCCCACGAAAACATCCTAAGACAAAACAAAGGATAACAAAATAGTCATGGCTGAATTGGAACACTAAAAATAAGGAACGCAAGAACACTATCTTAGATACTAGCGAGAAAAGTAACATTTGTCCAAAGGAAACTAAAAAAACAGCACCATTTTTTATCATTTTTTAATTCATAAAACTCAAAAGTAAACCATGTACCCCGACAGTGCTCTTCCAAACATCAACTTATAAGAGAATCAACTTCAGATTTCGGAATCACTGTTTTTTTGGAACTTGGAATCACTGAATTGACGCAAAGGGAAAGGGAGAATCGCTGCCAAAGCCTGAAGACCATCCCTTGCGTAAAAAATACAGAAGCCAAGTAGCCCCAATTGGTAGATCCGCTCCTGCTTCCCAATCCCCCAACCCGTCAGGCTACTAGACCGTAACCAGCAGCCCCTATTCGACAGACGCAGAATCAACCAGCCCGCCCGTGCCTGCACCCGCGCTGCCGCTCGCATCACCGGCGCGCTCCCTGCCCGCACGGCCGCTCCCGTCGCCGGCGCGCGCCCCGCCTCCCCGCTCCCCACCGCGTCTGGCCGTCGCTCGCTCGCACGGACGTGGAATCACGCTGTGCCGTCCCTCGCCGCCAGCCCGCCCGCCCGTGCTTCCACCCGCGTCGCCATCCTCAGCTAGTATGGGTGCTACTTCGAAACAGCGTACCTGGTGCCGTCCGTGGCCGAACAATCGGCGACCTCGGGTGCCGCCGCCGTTGTTGCAACGTGCACCATCGCCGCTCTACTAGTCCGCTGCCACAGCCCACTCGACCTTCATGGATTGTGGAGCCCCACTCCTCCTCCGCCGGAGACCAGGTCCGCCGCCGCCAACCGCCTCGCAGTCGCTCTCGAGTTCTAGGGTTAGGGATTAGGTTGGGGAAGGGAGTGAGGAATGCGGAGTCGGGGACGGTGAACAGAAAGACGCGTCGCGCGTCGGCGGTCGCGGCTTATCCTTTTGCGTGGCATGAAGGGCAAAAGTGGCAATACGAAAATACAACAGCTCATGAAAATTGTAATGGCAAAAGTGGCAAAAGTCAGCCGTAGATAGTGGCGTATTTCAAACTCTTGCGAAATTGTAATGGCACCAGCCCAATTAGACGAATTGTAGTGGCGTGATTCAAAATCGTGAAAATTGCAATGGTGTGTATCCAATAAGCCCTTTTTTCTACACGCGTTATATCTGAGCTTGTTGGATGCCGGAACACCAAAACAAGCTTCAGGTGATAAGAGATTTTCACTGATCTTTATGGTTGCTTCCTCTGACCATCTTCTAAGTAAGTATTTCTCTGGAATTTGTTCTACATCGCAGCTGGTGAATACTTTTAGAATATGGGGACATAAAAGTCCATCTTGCTCAAACATGTTGTAGGTGCATGAATATGTTGTTGCATTATCTTGGACTGAAACATTGTAGGTTTTCCATGTTAGCTGACCGCACCTGTACACTTGTTTCAATATCTCCATGGAAACACCTTCAGCCTCTACAGTGACCTGTCCCTTCCTGCATGATGTTGAGTCACGTAACATCTCCTGGAATCTGAAGAAAACACTCCTATTGTAGAAGCGTGCAGCTTGCTTGTCAAATGCATACCTCCCCCAAAGTGGTAGTTCTGAAATCTCACCCTTGCATCCTTCAAGATTCTCTTTCTCAATCCTTGTATCCATGATGTACTCGTATTATGTTACAAATTGCAGCATTGAATCTTGTGGATGCAGCAGCTTCTTGAAGAGTGAATTCATACTTTCTGACCTTCCTGAAGTGCTTGTGAAAGGGAAGAATGATTTTCCTGAAGTATGCTAGCGCCCATGTTGTCCTAGCAATTGATATGTTCTGAAAAGCCTCATTCTTATGCAGGTTGTACCTCTCCTCCAAGTTATGCCACAAGAGCTCAAATTCTTCTGGCGTTTCAGTATGATTAATGCAATAATCAAACTCATTAGCAAATTCTTCACTAGAGTTGATCAGCCAACCAAGTTTCTCACGAGCTTTGCTCACTGCATGAAACTTGCAACATCTTGGTCGGTAGTGGCGGCGGCAGGGGTATGCACCTGTATTCCTTGGAATACGCAAGATTTGTGACACAAAAATAATTATGTGTATATAGATACAGATTTACATGTATGGCCCATAAGCCATAAGAACAATATACCAACGCAGCCCACAAAGAAATGAAGCCCGAGAAACAAAGATACAGCGACTGAAGGACAGGCGGTAGCACCCCTCTGAGCCCGCTCCCCTCCCCTCCGGCCGCAGGTGGCCACTCCGGCCCCGCCGGCCACCTTACCCCCCGCGGTTTGCCACTCCGGCACCGACGTGCACCTCCACACCGCCATCTGGGTCTCCTGCTTCCGTCATGGAGTCCGACGGTACTGACGAGTCCGGTGGGAGCTCCCCCAAGCTACCACCCCTGGCTGCCGCGGCTAACGCTGCCTTCGAGCGGGCCGCGTGGTCGCTCTCCCCCCTTCGGCGCTCCATGGGCACCGTCTTCTCCGACCGTCGCTGGTCCATCTGCCTGGGCCTCACCGGAGATGCTCTCCTTCTCTAATTCTGAGATGTCGTCAGACGAGCCACGGACAATGAAAAGGGGAAGGCGGTGCTCGTCCCCTATCGCCTGAGGCGCCGCACCCGCGCGCGTGGGAATAGGTCCGGGTTCATGGCGATCGCTCGTCGCTCTCCGCCGCCGCGCGTCCTCAACAGGCCACAGCCCGTGCCGGTGGCCCGCCGCTGCGTGGCGAGCCCCGTCGTGCTGAGCAGCGTCGCCGTGCCCACCCACAGAGTCGTGTGGAGCTCTGCCCACAGAACCCACGCGCCTCGTTGCAGGAGACCCGCCCGCGTCTCCATGTGCCATGGGCTGGCTCGCGTGTTGATGCGGATGGCTTCACCATCGTTGAGAGCCGCCGTCGCTGGCGCCGCCGTCTCCACGCCACGCGCCCTCGCCCCGTGCCGCCAACGCTGGTCGGCCTCTGCTTCAACTGCCTGGCAGGGGATCACGTTGCTGCGGTCTGCCGCTTCCCATCCTGTTGCCTGCACTACAGACAGGCCGGACACCGTGCCTGTGACTGCAAACGCGGGCGCTCCCCCGCCCGCGACGTAGATAGGACCCGCCAAGCGCCGCGCCGTCGTCTTCGCCAGGAACAGCGACGGCCGCCTTCGCCCTCTACCACCGTGTCGGGCAGGTCCTGCTCTACGGGCCCGGAATCCCCCGTCCCTTCGATCTGCGCTCAGCACTTCGGGACGCCGCCTGCTGGGGTGGGGTCAGGTAGCCACCCGTCGTCGCAATCACCGCCTCCCCCTCCACCGGCCTCCCCGCCACCATCCCCTCCGCTGGGACACACATCCAGTCGCCCGGCTACTGAGATCGTCGTCATTCCCCGCACGCCGAAGCTCTCTGCTGTGGAGGAAGCCCTCTCTTCCCTCGCGCTGGTGGCCCTGGTCGGCGGCAACCGGCCACCGGTGTCTCCTGCGGAGGTCCGAGCACAGCTTGAGTCGCTCTACCACATCGACGGGGATTCGTTCTCAGTGAGTCATTACTCTCCTGAGGACTTCCTCGTGCGCTTCACCAACCCTACGGATCTCGACGCTGTTCTCCATGGCCCTATGCCGGTGGGGACTCCTTTCTACCTCATCTGGAAGCGGTGGCACCGCCAGTCCATGGCCTCCGCCGGCGCACTGTGCTACAAGGTCCTCATCGCCATGCGCGGGATGCCGGCGCACATTTGGAACGCTGACGCCGCCAAGCGAATCCTTGGCTCGCCGTGTGCAAGGCTGGACGAGGCGCCGCAGACCGTGGCTCAGGATGATCTCCGGGAGTACTTTGTTGCCGCCTGGTGTATCCACCCGCGTTTCATACCGCAGCAGAAGATCATCGCTATCCCGGAGCCGGAGGTCCCCGTCGTCGTTGAGCCACCGCTCTACCCGCGGGGGCATGAACTCATCCGCTCTGAGCTACCGGCTTTGCTGTACCTTGTGCGTATCAGGGTGGTCGAGTCTCAGGACTGGAATTCGCCGCCGTCGTCCGATGACGATACGCCGGGGGACTCCGATGACAGCTGCGATCCCGACTGGATGGAGAGAGGCCAGCGGGGCCGGTCTGGGCCTTGGCCGTAGCTGTTATGAACGACCTCGTATAGGAACATGAAGTGCAGCCTTGGCGTAGCTGCTACGCTCCGGCTCAAACCTCCGGCGACGGGCCTTCGTTTCGCTCCGTCAGAAGCCCGATCTATATCCTGGAGTGAATTTGGAACAACTCCAACAGTAGCGCCACCGGTTCAGCAACGGCGACTGCGGCTCCAACGGCGGCGGTGCCTCCGACCCTCGTCTCGGCCCAGGTTGGGGGCCCACCTTCCAGCATGCGACGCGTGTCGTCATGGGGCCCATCGCTTGCCCGGTCCAATCCAGGGTCGGTCCTTGTTCGCCCGAGGGAGAAAAGCAGGTCCGCCTGCGACCCTCTGACGGTCATCAGCAGCAGACGTCAGAAGCCCTGTCGCCTTCCTCCTCCCAGGCATCCAAGGAAGCCAGGCACTTCGAAATTCAAATCCTGCCAAAGCGACAATCAACGCCCAGAAGGATTGATCCCTTCCTTGCGGACACTGATCAGGGGGCAGTTTGCGCCTACGCTTCTGGAGTCTTCCTTCCTGCCGCCTCCTCTGGTTGAGCCGGACATGGTGCGGCAAAGTGAGTCTGCGCCCGCTTCCTGGGCGGCCTCCCTCATCGCTGACGAACACAGCCACGCGGCTGCCTCCTTCGTCTCAGCCGCTCTTCATGGGGACGTGGACACGGCTGTGGTTACCACCCCGGATTTCACGCCGGGTGCCAGCTACGACGGTGGCGACCGCCGTCCGGATACCACGCCCGATGCGTCCATCGCGACAATATTCCACGAGACCTTCAAGCGGGCAGCTATGCGGGAACTGTTCCCGCAGGCGAGTGCCCGGAGGGGCCGCGGCGCTGCCACGGTCAGCCTCTGAGCGTCCTCTATCCCCGTCGCTACATCTGTGCCCCAATGAGTAACAACAACGTTCTGATTTGGAATGCCCGTGGCTTGAATAGCCCTGCAAGGCGGAGTGTCGTTAGGAGCCTTGTCGTCCAGGAACATGCCTCTGTAGTTTGCCTACAAGAGACTAAAGTCGATTCTGTGTTTGTAGCTATGGCTAATGATTTAACCGGGATAGATTTTGGCTACCTCTGTGTTCCTTCTGAGGGCTACTTTGGCAGCCGGGGCAAATGAGCCCTGGGAGTATAGCCACGCGCGTGGAATTTTTTTGGACTTTTGATTCCCACCACCACCCTAGGGAGAATATCCATGCGGGGGTGAGTTTTCCTGTGGCTGTTTGGCAGCCAATTTGAGGACTCACGAGAGTTGCTGTTTGCATGTTTGGTTTCCCTGGTGCTGCTTATCACTATCGAAGAATTAAAAATAACACCTCAAACAAATAGTAAAAAATCAAGAAAAAAAATCAGAATTTAAGGAAAGCTACCACAGATCAATGCTGAAACCACAAAAGCGTGAAAAAAATCTCAGGAATAAGTCTCTCCGTACAAAAACGATATTTCAAATCTGAAATCATGTCTAATTATCATCTAAAATCTAGCGAAATCCAGGTAGTAGTAGCATTGATACAGATGGTTCTCCATCCTTTACATCCAATAGATAGACATAAACTGGGTTATAATAACCTAGTCCATGAGCATATACAAAAAATGTAAAATTCTTCTACTGGGAACCGGGAATGCTTGGGTTCTTCTTGGCACAATGGTTGAAATAATATATGTTCAATACACCACAAATTCAGATAACCGTGCTGGTTTCTCTTAGTGTGGTGTTTCTTGGAGGGACTTTGACCAGGCACCTTCACAGCTGATGCTCTCTAAGCCACTTAAACATGGCAGTCTCATAGCCCGATGGTGAAAGAATGGCATATCAGAAACAAACAGGACCAGAGTTCTTAGCATATCACATCTGAAAGAAAAATGACATAATGGAGGAACAATATAATTCGGAAGTTAGGCATACATCGCAGCATGGGCATGACTGGAAAAAAAATGGATGAAGCATTAGGACAGATTGGGGTACCTGCCAAAAATATAGGGTGCTATTTGCCACAAATGTAGAACGACAAAGAAACTAGCAGATTGGGTTAGGATTGAGGATTGCTTCAGATTGCAATTGTTCTTAAAACATGAGGAGCAGACATGGCACAATAAATGAAGAAAAAAAAGGAATAACGCCATGCAATGCTATCATTGCACAATCCAAACTAAAGTGTCAGTTATTCACCCCGCTGCAATAACAGGTGTGATAATACAGCTACGAAAGGACTACTGAATTCCAAAGATAAAGGAATGTACGAAGAATATATTAGGCACTCAAGTATCACCTCACTCATCTCAAATCATGCACAGCTTCCACCAAGGATTCTGCACTTTTGCAATGAGATAAATCAGGATGAGTTGGTAATGTACCTCTTTTGGCTGCATGAATAATGAACTGTATATTTTTGTCCTCAAGTGCAGTGCACAAACCTCGCCATTTTAGATCAAACAACCGAAAACCACAAAGCAGGATATGAACACAAGGTCTACTACGGCCAGCAATTCACTAGAATTAGCTCTATGAATAAGCAAGATGCAGCCCGAATAAGTTCATCATGCCAAAATAAGCAAGACTAGAGAATTTAACCTTGGGCTCCGAGCAGCGGGCGCTTTCACAATCCGACCGCGCCATCTTCAAGAAGAGCACAGGTTCCTGAAAACAGCAGTGATTTATGCATTACAGGAAACAGCAGTGAGCAGCGGCAAGCTGACTTTTAATTTTGACAGTAATTTCTTTTGAAGTCTTGCCTGCTGCTAGTACGGATGAACAAGCAAGGGACTATTACAGGTTTGCGTGAAAAAATCTTTTTATGTGTTAAGAAATGCAGCAACAAATCTTAAGCCAATAAGGTCTACTCCAACTAGAAATTCACTAGAATAAACATCAATTCATTGTGCCAAAATAAAAAAAGATGAAGAAGTAGGACTACTGAACTAGACCAGCAGTAACAGGACACCATAAAGGACAACTGTTCTTAGACATTTCAGGTTACCAAAACTTGAGCTCAGAAATTTCAGATTACCATTTCTCTTTCGTATATATATGAAAATATCATGTGTTAATAATCGGTGTAATCGACTCTTTCGTAATTTTGTTTAGGACGAAATGCTTCTGAACATTGGACCTATTTCAATTCCACAACTTTTTTAAGCAATGTTCCTACTTCCATCTAACCACCACCCAAGTTTCATTGTCCAATTCCCACAGCAACGCTCAGGGAATACATCTAGTTACATGTACGTATAAGACAGCTATCAGTCATGATAGGATTTGATAACATTCTTAAGCTAGGAGAAACATGTAGATAATAACATAAAACTTCAATGCTGTGGAGGATTGGAGGGGAACCTACCAAATACTGAAACAGGTCTTCAAGGTGCTGTGAGGCATATCCATTTTATCTGAGCAAAGCAAAGATAATGCATTGTTAAGGTTGGTGCCAAACCGATAGCATCCCTGCACAGAGCAGTGCTACCTACACACAAAACTGAAATCCCTCTCCAGCAACAGAGCACTAAGAACTGCGTGGACTTGTAGAGCGTGGACTTGTAGAGCCCTAAGGAACTTTGCAGATTACCAAATTGGAGGATAAATTTCATCTACAAGCAATATGAGACATATAACAGTAGTATAATTAGTACTACAATTCAGTAGCACTACCACTTCACTTCTTGTCAGCTGCATCTATTCTAGCAGTGGCTGGTCAAAACTGAACTGGCGCTTTTATAATCATGCAGTCCGACACAACCATGCACATGACAATGAGAATTTTATAGAGCTGCTGCTATCCTACTATATATTGCACGAGATCCACATCAATCCTCAACTATGAGAGATATACCAGCTCAAAGAATTAACTACATCTAAAAATAAATATGTAGAACATATCATACCACCCAGTCAATTGGTTGTGTTCAAGAATTGCAATATTTAAATGCAGAAAGGAACATACCAATATTTAAATGCACATTGTAATGGCGACAACACTAGTTCACGAAACCAGAAATCTACGACTCCCTAGGAGCTGGACCTACAGGAACATGATTCAAATTTTTGAGCGAGAGAATTGGTAATCTTGTCACAGAATTGATCCCTAGGACAGCAAACAAAAAAAACATTGGCTTTAATTTTCAGAAACTCTAATAAGCAGCATCTTGTGTACTAAACCTTGCGATTGCGAGGCACACTATGAAAATTCCGAGCTAACTGACTGACTCAAACATGTGACCATCAGAGTTGAGAGCAGCTGAACTAACTTGGAAGTTGGAACAAGCTTCACAGTCTATTGAGCTAATTAAAACAGGAGAATTTGCTCTCTGACACATGCTAAATAAACCTCATGCGTGCACAGCATCGCTGATTAAGGCACTGCAGCTTAAATAAATTCAGCATAGCACATCCAAGTCGCAGGCACTGCTGATTAAGGCAGTTCTTTAACAATCAGACAAAACATGGTATTCTTAGTTTGCTACTACAAGCACATCCAATGAGTAAAAGTTACACATCCAAGTCGCAGGAGCTCGATCTAGGGAGGACAAGGAGGAGAGAGGAAGGGCTCACCAGATCTTGGGACGAGGCAAGGCGGCCAAGCGAGGGCAGTCATGGAGCAGTGGTCGAGAACTCGAGATCGAGCCGGCGGCGGCCCTAGGATCTACGAGAAACAGTCTGTGAGAAGAGAGGATCAAGAAACCCAAAACCCTAGCAGGAGGCACAGAGATGTAGGCTGAGGAGGGCTCACCATTGGCGTGAGCCGAAGCGACAAGAAGGCGGAGGGGAGGCGGCGACAGGATGCCGGGGCGGCGGCAACGGCCGGATGCCGTAGCAGGCGGCCTTGCTGACTTGCAGCTCCTGCGCGAGCAGAGGAAGAGCTGCGCGTGCGCGGGCGGTCGCGACTCGCCTGAGGGGAGGCACGGGGAAACCCTCCCGGCCTCATCGCTCGTGGATTGCTTCCGTGTGGAAAACGAAGGAAAGCGGGCTGCGATCCTCAGGTTGGTCAGCTGCCAAAGAGCATGAAGATTTGGCCCGGGGCTGATTGGCACGGGGCAGATTGGCCTAGGGAAATCTTCGGGTTCCACACGGGGAAGACTGCTGCCAAAGTAGTCCTGAGGGGGCCTCGGGCGGGATTATTGTGGCTTGGGATCGTAGCCTTTGGGCTGCCTCTCAGACGAGCGCTCGTGTCTTTTCTGCATCGATCAGGCTAAGGCCGGCACAGGGAGATGACTCCGATTCCTGGTGGCTGACGGTCGTGTATGGTCTGACCCTGTCGCACCTCAAGAGCACGTTCCTCCAGGAGCTGCGTGACGTTCGCGCCGTGTGCCCCGGACCTTGGTTGGTCTGCGGTGACTTCAATATGATCCTTCACGCGGCAGACGAGAACAACGACAGGTTACATAGAGGACTGATGCGGCGTTTTCAGCGTGTGGTAGATATGAGCTGGAGCTTGCTGAACTGCAGCTCACGGGGCGCCTCTACACCAGGAGCAATGAACGCGACAGTCCCACTCTCGAACGGCTGGACCGCGCGTTTGGGTCGGTGTATTGGATGGCACGCCACCCGACACACGCTCTTCGCGCCATCTCGACGGACTCGTCCGACCACTCACCGTTGCTCCTGTCGTCTTCCCTTTGCAGTGGCGCAACTGGATCTCGGCGATCCTCTCGTCGGCAAGCACCAAGGTCCTAGTGAATGGGAGAACGGGCAGAAGAATTTGCCATGCGCGTGGACTGAGACAGGGCGATCCGCTCTCGCCGCTACTCTTCATCATCGTCATGGAAGTTCTCAATGCGCTAACTACGGAGGCGGACAGGCAGCGCGTGCTCGCGCCATTGCCGGGGAACTCCATCAAGTACAGAGCCTCCATTTACGCGGACGACCTTGTCATCTTCCTTCGCCCAGATCCCAACGGAAAGCAGTTTTTTGGTGCCTACCCGCTCAGCAGGCACTATCCTAGCCATCCAACTCAACCTCGAGATGTGCAGCTGACAGTGATAGTTTCTTTCCTATAATTCTTTCTTCCTCCTGTACATTGTATTTACGTACATATACATTAGCTATACTACTTCTATACCATATATAAAGTGGCTCCCCTTCTATCTCTTCCCCTCTGCCTTTTCTTTCCCCCGTTCTCTCCCGACCAGCTCCCGCTCACTTTTTCCAATTCGTGAGCCCTAGTTGCCGCAAATTTCCCCATCGAGCGCTCTCTCTCCCACGACACCTCTCTTCCCCAATCTCTCTCTTCTCCGTTCTATCTCTCTCCTCTACTCTATGCCGCCGCCCTAAACTCTCCACCGCCGCTCGCCGCTGCTCCACTTCGCCGCTCCACTCCGACGCTGCTCTCGCCGCTCTCTCTCTCTCTAGCAGCAATTTTTTCTTGACAACTATCTTTTTTAAATAACTGGTAAGTACTCAAAGGGTTTATTGTAACTGGTTTTTTTTTCTGTTCTTGATCCATTCTTAGATCTCTAAGTTGCATTACAGTATAAAGTTCAGATCCATGTCTTCGTCCAGCACCATCTTTCTTTATAATATTTCTGCTTATTATTGGAATAAATGCATCTGTCTTTTTTTGTCAAACTACTCACTGACACGGTCGGTCATATATTTAGATGAACATAATTTTTCCCCATACTGAAACAGTGTTGAATTTCCCTATGATTATGTCTTCCTGTAATATTCCTTTTATGATGAATTTATTTATTTTACCAATATTAATGTATACCTCATTTAAAAGAATGGCTTGTGTTACATATGGAATTTCCCAATGCTTTTGTCTTAAGATTTTAGTATTGTTTTATTTTCCAACAAGTATACTGCTTATAGGTATGGTTCCTAAGATTAGAGTAGGTTGTCGTTTATGCCCAGTTGATAAGTTTAATCTAGTCAAATGTTCATTGGTACTGCAACCTGTGATTAAATTATATATTTGTATCCATGGTTACACATAGTAAGTGGATATTTTTCTTGTCGCCACACTATGTGATCTATTGAAGTCAGAGTAACACGTCCACAGCTACCACTAGGGCAAGTTTTTTTTTTTGATCCGTTGTGATTTTTGGGCTACGGCTACAGCTGCATGCTGTTATAGAAACAATACAAATCTGTTAGTTATTTGCAGACACAGCTGTAGCTGTAAAAATCTGCAGTGACCACACCGATTGTTCAGTAGAATCACCTTTGATTATTTTCTTAGTCTATATTGAAGAAATCTAAATGTCAGTATAAAATCTTCTTTTCAAGTTCTACTGTTTAGTTCTTTTAAAATTGTACCTTGGCAATCAATCTGGCAGTATATCTTGGCATTTTTAAAAATGTACTTGCACAATCAATCTGGCAGTATATCTTGGCATTTTTGCACAAACAATGTTTTATCAAGTGTTACTAGTTTTTGAGATGTATTTAACACAATCCACAATGTTTACGGAGCCAAATATTTGGAGTTATATTATATCCTATTTCATAAATGGGTTGAAATATATGATCAGTTATGTAATCAATATAAGGGTCGACTACCAATTCCTACTACTGTTTTATTATTTATTTTAACTGAATGTACGCATAAATAATTTACCATATACTCACTCTACACGGATCAGTAAGCCTATGTGCTGGCTCGTAAACCTCAAATGGAAGATATATACTGCTAAAGAGATAAAGACCGGTGCTAATATAAGTGGGTATTCTACGTTGTTGGTTGGTGAAGGAGCTTTCAAAATTCCAGGACCCTTTGGTTTGCCTCCAAATCTATCAGCAGGTAATATTATCCCTAAAATTATTTTGCAACTACTTTTTGAATCCTTTGATTATAATCTATATTTTATTTTGCATCCTTCCTTTTAGTGCCAGTGATGTCTAGCCCTACTATGCAACCGAGGTTTAAAATTTCCCTTGGTGAACTGTTATTTACCTTTCACCTAACTGTTGAGGCATAATATGCCACCTAAAAAAAACTCTATTAATGTTAGTGATAAACTTAACATATGAGAATCTGAAGCTTCTTGGCATATAAATTGTTTTTTTCTTTGCGTGCTTCCTTGTGAGATTTCCTTTGCATGTTTCTTTTCAGTAATAATATGCATTGTTATTTATAGGAGAATCAAAGAAAACAAGAAATCCAATTTTCTTATTAAAGAACATCAATTGGTCATTCTATTTTGTAGAGAGTGTTGAATTACTGCTATAACAAGCAGAGGCATTTGCGAACCAAAGTTGCAGTATTCTAATGATTAAAATAGTTGACACCTTCTTTTTGTGATTTTGCAGGACATTATGTCCACTTTAGTGATTCATGGATAATAACGTTGAACCTGCAGTAATCAAGAGGTGCATTAAAACTCTTCTAGGTCCATTAAAACTCTTTTGTTTTCTAGCATTCCTTTTACAGACTAGGAGACTACAATATTTATTTTGCTAATATCACCCTTTGGCAGGCAATAACATATCCTGCAAGCTATACTAGCATTCATGACTTTGTTGATGGCTTTTCTTCCCATCTTCCTGTGCTGAGGTGAGAAACTCAAGTATCATTCATGAGGGATTTTTCTTTTTGTTGCTATATACGGCACTAGTGTATGTGAGTTTCGTGCTGATGAGTCTAGCACAATTTACAGACTTAAGTATTCTCACTCTTATACACCACTTGCAATTTTAAAATCCTTAATATACTTCCGATGGAAAATCTAAATTCTAGAAGGCAAAAACATGTTGAGAATAGTTCACAATTTCACATTAAGTAGTACTAATACTCTAGGAATGTTATTCTGATTCTTATACACCCCTAGCAATTTTTACTCCGTAAATTTACTCTGGATGGGAAATCTAGATTCTATAAGGCGATAACTTATTGAGAATAGATCACATTAACAAGTACTAATACTCTAGCAAACGGACCCTAGTGGTAGCAGTGTTGTACTCACCAACACAGCATAGAATGACTACAAGTTTACCACCAAGTACCTTTTTAGCAATCATTCTTTTGCTGGTAAATTAGTATCCTATTTGGTGAGGAGTCTTTTCATTATGCAGTCATTTTATTCTTTATTTCAATGTTTGACTGCAAGGAAAATAACTTCTGTCGCAAGCAAAATTAGTCAGGGTATTTATTTTTGCCACTTCAATGTGAACTCTTGATATCGAAGTGTAGTGGTAACAACAATTACCTTCATTCGGAAAGATTATTAAAATTGCTTTTATTGCACAATTCATCGCCAATTGTCCTCTAGGTGTAGGAAGCACATTGTCCCTAATGGTTAGCTGCATAGAAGATCAATCTGGCCGACATAGGTGAAATGTTGCATCTGTAAATCTTATGGGGTTTTCCTGTTCTGAAAATGTCCTTTCTTTTTTGTCTTGATTGTGCAAAAGAATTTTTTCTGACCTTTTTTTCTTGTCCATATTCAAGATCAATCTTTTTATTGACAGCTCGCCCGATCTCTTCTCTCTGTTGACAGCTTGAGGTCTTCCCCATTTTGCATAACTCCAATCCCTCTTTGACGCAACCTGTTCTTCAGACCACCGAGGTGCGCCAGGCCAGCAAGCGATGGCGCCACATGGTGGCCCCGTTCGGCTTACCCTATATTAGACTTGTTTTTTCAGCCGGAACAGTGTTTTTCTCTCACAATAATTCAGCCAGAACAGTGTTTTTCAGCCAGTTTCAGCCAAGATTCAGACCAGCGAACACGAGTGGACACGACTTCCTTCAGCCAGCTCATGCCTATTCTCCCAGTGTCACAGTCCACCAAAAGCGTAGCCTTCCCTCCGGACAATCAATATTGGCAACCACATTTTTCTCAGAGGTACTTCTTGTTTATTGTCTTCTTGAGGTTTATCCAAATTAATTTTGCCACCTTCCCAGTGCAGATTTGATTTCATACGCTTATGTGATTCTCTCTCTCAAAAGAATCATATGTTAAATGTTCTTCTTTTCTATTGAAGAGTTCAAGCTGAGAGGATCTCTTTCATGGACCTTACACTACGTAAAAAAACGATTTTTAGCAACGGTTCGATTTTTTTGTAGGGGCGGCTGGTGATGGAGCCGCCCCTACAGTGGCGTGCTCAGGTGCCCAGACACCAGCCACCCCTACAAATGAAACAGCAGGGGCGGCTGGTGATACGAGCCGCCCCTACAAATGGGGTCTGATTTGTAGGGGCGGCTCAATCACCAGCCGCCCCTGGAGTTGCTATTTGTAGGGGCGGCTGGTGATTAAGCCACCCCTACAAATGCCCCTCGTATACATAGCTCCGATTTGTAGGGGCGGCTCAATCACCAGCCGCCCCTACAAATGACCCACATATAAAACAGCTGCAGCACCTTCTTCCTCCTCGGGTCACTCACTCCAACCCGTGAAAGAAAGGTGGAGAGCTCTTGGACACCTCCTAAAAATTGCTCTACTAAGGGAGGAAGATTTTGGTCTCAAATTCTTTGGTGGAGAGGTTCTAGAAGGTAAGAAAATACTATTCCACACTTTTTTTGAAGTTTTAATGGTTGGTTAGTGAGTAATTAGAGTTTTGTTTTTCTCTCTCTTCTATGGTGCTTGAGCTACTTATGAAGCAAAATTAGATCCAAGTTTTAAATGTACTAGGGTAAATTAGAGAGGGGAACAAGATCATACCCTTATTTGGTCCATGTTTCTTGATTTTAGTGAACAATTAGTTAGTTTTATGGATGTTTCATGTGCATGTGGATCTAGATCTAGGGTTTTGTTTTTTTATTAATTTTGTTTTTGTAAATTTATTTTTGATGAAATTGGACTAGGGTTTGTATGAAAGATATTGGGTAAAGTATAATTGTTGCTAATTGTTGTCTTTGAAATTATTTATTGTAATCAATAAATATGTATTTTAATTATTTATGGATAAATGGGCCATTAATTAATTTTCCTCTACCATGGTGTGTTTGTATGCTTCATGTAATTATATTAGATTTATATTCATATATATCTGAAGTATATACAATTATTCTCAAGTAATTATTACTTTGATTCATTTTTATATATATCTGAATAAGTAGTCCTTTAATATTTGTTTTAGTTGTTGTAAAAGATGGAGTACAGGAACTCTTGGATGTATGGTTCGTTAAGGTTCAAGGCAGGTTTCCATGAAGAGGTGGATAAATTTATTGAAGCCGCAAAGAAGCATGCAACGACATTGAAAGAGAATAAGGATACAATTATTTGCCCCTGTAAAGATTGCAAGAACCGTATGGCATGGATAGATGTGACTATCATCAGATCACATTTGATTATGTGAGGATTTGTTGAGGACTACACAGTGTGGATTTCATCATGGTGAAACTGGTTATTGTTAACGACGAGGATGAGGAGGAATACGACGACGAAACCATAGAATCCCTGTCCTAATATTCAGCAGAGCTTGATGCACGAATGGATTTTGAGTTTGGTAATGAACAAGGTGGTGATGCTGGTGGTTGGGATGGTAACGACGAAGGTGGTGCCAATAATGATGGTGGAGCACGTGTCGAGGATGAAGATGATTTGGAGGACATGATTCGAGCCCTTGGACCAGAGATTTTACTAAATAGCTCGAAAGGTCTAGAAAATTTGGAAAGGGTGACAAAAGCATCGAAGGAGACTGTGTATGGTGTTGAAAAGGGATGTCCGACACATTGGACATTGCTACGTTTTGTGCTTGAGCTGCTCATCCTGAAGGCTAAGTACGGCTGGTCAGACTGTAGTTTCAATGATCTATTGCATCTCCTGTCATGGGTGCTGCCACAACCAAACTCAGTTCCCGCCAACACATACCAAGCGAAGAAGGTCATAAGTCCATTGACAATGGAGGTTGAAAAAATCCATGCATGCCCCAACCACTGTATACTTTTTCGTGGTGAAACGTTCAAGTCACTGGATAAATGTCCCCGGTGTGGGGCCAGCCAGTACAAGAACAATGACCTTTATGGTGGAGACGAACCCTCAAGGGGAAAAAGAGGAATAAGAATGGTACAAAAAATGTGGTACAAGAATTTCAGCCCCCAGAGGACACTCCATTAGGCAACGATGCAAAGCAGAGAAGAATTCCTGCCTTGGTAATGTGGTACCTGCCAGTGACCAACTGCTTGAGACGTATCTTCCTAAACCCTAAAGAAGCCGCACTCATGACATGGTGGGATGATGAGCGCAAGGTGGATGATGATAAGATTACACACCCGGCTGATTGTAGTCAGTGGCAAAGGTTTGATGAGAAGCACAAAGAATTCAACGATGACCCAGGGAATGTACGGTTTGGCTTGAGCACCGATGAAATGAATCCCTTCAATGAGAGGATGAGCGACCACAGCACATGGCCAGTGATCTTGACCATGTACAACATCCCAATATGGTTATGTCAGAAGAGAAAGTACCTTCTCCTCACTATTCTTATTTCTGGCCCTAAACAACCAGGCATTGATATAGACGTGTTCCTCGAGACTTTGATGCAAGAAATGGAGAGGCTATGGAGGCATGGGGAGCAAATGTACGATGCGTTCCGAAAGGAGGACTTCATATGTAGAGCAATAATATTTGTTACTACCAATGATTACCCCGCACTGTTTGCTTTGTCTGGACAGATCAAAGGAAAGACGGGATGCTTGATTTGCTTGGATGGTACTACATGGGTGTACCTGGATGCATCTAAGAAGATAGTTTACCTAAGGAACTGATGCTTCTTAAAGACAAGTCACAAGTACCATAGCAAATTGTTCTTTAGATTTTGTGACAACGCCCCGGAGATTGAACCCCCTCCGAAGAGACGTCATAACGGAGAACACATGTACAAAATGGTGAAAAACATACGCGTCGTCTATGGAAAGAAGAATCCGGATGGGACGAATAGAGATAGAAGCACACCTCCTATTGAAGGCGTACCTTTCAAGAAACAATCGATCTTCTTTCAGTATCTGCCTTATTGGCCAGACTTGGAGGTCCCCCATGCCATTGATGCTATGCACATGCAGAAGAATGTCTTTGAGAGTCTCATTGCTACCTTGATGGACACAGGCAAGTCAAAGGATGGTCTGAAAGCACAGAAAGACATGGTGTAGCTAAACGTGATGGCACAGCTTCACCCGGTACCTGAGGCTAATGGAAAATACACTCTGCCCGCGGCGTGCTTCAACCTAACACCAGACGAGAAGAGAGCTATATGCAGCTTTCTTGAGGGGGATCAAAGTCTCGACTGGGTTTTCAGCAAATGTGAAGAAGCTAGTGTTGATGGAGGACTTGTCAATAACACACTACAAGGCTCACGATTGCCATGTGATGCTGACAGTATTTCTACCTATTGCAATCAGGGCTATAAAGCCAGAGTTCTTGAAAATGGCCATCACCCGCATGTGCTACTTCTTTTCGAAGATCTCATAGAAGACGATTGGCAAGCAAGAGCTGAGTGACCTACATGAATTTGTGATGGAGACACAAAACCAACTAGAGATGTGTTTACCTCCTGCTTTTTTGATATAATGTCACATCTCATGATTCACATAGTTCATCAAATACAGGCGCTAGGCCCTTGCTACTTGCATAAATGTGGTCCTATGAGCGGTTCATGTCGGTTCTAAGTCGATACGTGCATAATTGAGCATACCCAGAGGGCTCCATGATAGAGGGTTACAGTACTAAAGAAGTCGTCGAGTGCTGTCAAGAGTACCTAAAAGTACAGAAAGGGATTGGTAAACCCGATTCTTGTCACAAGGGTAGGCTGGCTAGGAAGGGCACCAGTGGTAGAAAAGTGTTCATCGACCATGATTACAAAGAGGTGAGCCGGGCGCATTACAGTGTCTTGCAGAGTATACAACTGATGCAACCGTACATTGATGAACACTTGGCTATCATTATGGTGGAGAGAAATGACCGTTCAGATGATTGGGTCATGAAACAACACAAGCAACGACTAACTACATGGTTGAAGGACCAAAACATACCACCTAGAGAAACCATAGACTCTATTACCATCAGTAGGTTAGTGGAGGGGCCATCGAGACAAGTGACATCTTGGAATGCTTATAAGATCAATGGGTATACGTACTATACCCACGCAAATGATAGTAAATATGTGAACCAAAACAGTGGCGTTCGAATAGAGGCTCTCGATGGATTAGGGCGAAAGATCCAATACTTTAGGCATCATTGAAGAGATATGGGAACTTGACTATGGAAGGGATATAACGGTGGCCCTGTTTCGATGCCTGCTGGATCAAACTAACACCAACTGAACGAGATCGGATTGAGAGTTCTAGACCTCGAGAATCTAGGCTACCAAGATGACCCTTGGGTGCTCGCTTCACGTGTCGCACAAGTTTTCTATATGTCTGACCCACAAAGTAACCTCCCCCCGAAGAAGAAGACAAAGCACTGTGGTTGCCTCCGGGAAACAACACATTATTGGAGTTGATGGCGTGGACGATGTTGAAGCTTACAATAACTACGATGAAGATGCCGCTATTCACAGACTTTCCTAAGAAGATCAGTGTTGTGGAAAAGAACCTCCCCAAAGACATAATGCCATGGGAACAAAAAGGTGTCAAGGGGAAAGTCGTTACAAGCGGGCTAGCTAGTTGTTGAACGTGGAGTGTTTGTGTAAGTGTGTGTTTGTAAGACTTGATTTATGCATGCGTGTGAGACTATATATTTATGTACTGTGTGTAAGACTACATATTTTTGTATAGTGTGTGAGACTACATTTTATGCATGTGTGTGAGACTACCCTTTGCAACATCCAGATGACTCTATTTGAACATCCACTCTATTACTACTAAAACTTTATGAAATCACTTAACACTTTATAAATAAAGAAATGACCAAAATAAAAGTAGGAGATCTTGATGAGTTATACAACTTTTATATTCATCACCTTTACAGCTGAAATCATTTAGTGTTTGAAAATCAGGTTTGAAGCTGTCATTTTCTAAAATTTAAAATTTGAATTGTTCAAAATTAGTGACAAAGATAGATGACTAGACTAAAATGATAGAGCATGATTTTAGAAAATTTTAGGGGAAAAAACCATCACATTTGGAGTTAGTATGAGGGAGAAAAACTAGTTATAAGTTTTAGCCACAGATTAAAAAAAGAAATCACACTTGTTCATCATTGATCATCATGAACAGTTGTGATTTTTCTTTTTAATCTCTGGGTAAAATTTGTAACTAGTCTTTCTTCCTCATTCTAACTCCAAATGTGATGATTTTTTTCCTAAAATTTTCTAAAATCTTGCCCTATCAAGTTAGTGTGTTGATTTGGTCATTCTTTTCATTTGACAAAGTTTGAGCACTTCAAATTTTCAATTTAAAAAAAATAACAAGTTCGAACGAGATTTTTAATTATTAAATGATTTCAGCTGAAAAAGTGATGAATACCAAAGTTGTATAACTCATCAAGATCTACAACTTTTATTTTGATCATTTCTTCATCTGACAAAGTGATATTAAATATTGTTCACAATTCAACATGTTTCTCGTATAGTTCATGAAACTATGAGTCATATGTGAATTTATGAACAATGTTTACTAATACTTTGTCACATGAAGAAGTGACCAAAATAAAAGTTGTAGATAGTGAGGAGTTCAACAACTTTTATGTTCACGACTTTTATTGTTGAAATCATTTAAGGTTTCAAAATCTTGTTTGAAGTTGCTATTTAGTGAAATTCAAAATTTCAACTGTTCAAATTTGGTCAAATGAAAATATGATCAAAATAAAAGTTGTACATATTGATGAGTTCTACAACTTTGGTATTCATGAGTTTTTCATCTGAAATCATTTACTCTTTCAAAATATTGTTTCAAGTTGAAATTGTTTGAATTTCAAAATTTGAATCGTTCAAACAAAGTCACATGACAAGATGACCAAAATAAAAGTTGTACATGTTGATGAGTTATGCAACTTTTATGTTTACAACATTTTCATTTTATTTCATTTAATGTCATAAAATTATAGTCGAAGTTTTAAAATTCAAATTTTTAATTTTTGTTTTTTTGTTTTCTATATTGTTTTGACTAAAATTGTTTATATATATATTTCTTCTTATATAGAATAATACAAAATATTATATTTGTGCATATACACAATTTTTTTATATTACTTTGTGTTTTTATGATATAAAAAATATAGAATTTATAATTTAAAAAATAGAAAATATTTGTAGGGGCGGTTGGATCAGGAACCACCCCTATAAATGCATTTGTAGGGGCGGTTGGATCAGGAACCGCCCCTACAAATGCATTTGTAGGGGCGGCTGGATCAGGAACCGTCCCTACAAATAGTCTCGAGTATAAAAAGGAGGGCGCACGAGAGTCATCTAGTCTGGGCGCTATCTTCTTCCTCCGACGCCGTCAGGCTGCCTTGCGCGCCTAGGGTTTCCACTGCCGGTCCCGCGCCCACGCCCGCCCACACTAGCCCCCGGCGCTCGGCGTCCCGCACCCACCCCCGGTGTCCACCCCCACGCGCCGACGACGCAGGCTCCCGGCGTCCCGCCCCCGCACGCCGACGACGCAGGCTCCCGGCACCCCGCGGTCGGCCCCCAGCGTCCCGCCCCCGCACGCCGACGACGCAGGCTCCCGGCGCCCCGCGCCCGGCCTCCTCGTCGTCTTCTCCGCCATCGGCAAACACTCTTCCACTTCTCAAGCTCCAGGTACCTATCTATCTATGGATATATATAGACCTTGCGCCGTGCCATCTCGTCTGGGGCTTAGACCTACATCTTGGTACTGGATGCCCTAATGTTCTTCTTTAATTGGGCGTCTTAATTGATTGATCGGTTAATTCTGCAATTAGAAACCTGATTTCTCTATTTCTTGAGATCGGGGATTCTTGATTTCTCTGTTCTAAGCTGGGATTGGGGGAAAAACCATTGTCCCTGGATTTATCCTGTCGCTGCCTAACAGATTCAGATTTTATTAATATTTGACAAGACAATGCAACCTGCTCAAGTGGCCGAGCTTATTATATTAATTGAGAACACTTATGAAATATAAAATAATAACAACCTGAAATGGCCATTTACCCTAAATCATCTCTAATCTTTGGGGACTGAAAATTATTAACATCATTTTATCTCTTTTGGTTGCAAGTGGTGTCCACTTGCCACGTCTACTAGTAGCTTATAAACATGTGCACGATACTCTCGATCGTATGAGTTAGGTTTTGTTTGTATCCTATAAGCTAATTGTTAGCTGTTAAAAGTAGCTCTGATGGATCTAAACACCCTAGCTAACCTATAGTCTAACTAATAGCTCAAAATAAATTATTTAGCTAATAAAAAATATTAGTTGATACTAAATAAATTATTTATAGTCAATGCAAATTATTAACTGGTGTTAATATGTTAGTTAATATTTAGCTAAATACTACTAACTATTACCTAGAGGATCCAAATAGAGCTAAGCTAATATGTTAGTTAACAGGCCGCTAATAAAAAAACTATTAGCTGGTTTCCTCCAATAGTTAGTTGTTAGTTAATAGCCCGCTAATTAAAAAACTATTAGCTGGTTTACTATTTAGCTAAGTACTACTAACTATTACCTAGAGGATCCAAATAGAGCTAAGCTAATATGTTAGTTAATAGGCCGCTAATAAAAAAACTATTAGCTGGTTTCCTCTAGTAGTAGTGGTTTTGTTATATGCAAAATGGTGTCACTCATTAGTAGTGGTTTTCCATAGCTCCAGTTTGATATGTTCTACAATGTGAACTTACTCGAATCTTTTTTTAGCATTGTTGAGACAGAGTTCTGTTTTGAGTCCAAAGACAGAGTTCTATCATCCAATTCTTTTGGTTGTTTGCCCTTGCTTGAGTGTCTATATCTCATTTTCTGATCCTCTTTGTTGTGTTTTTTTTACGAAGGAATCTTTATTTGAAAATAAAGTTTTGGCCTCTTTGTTGTGTTTGTCTCTAGGATAAGAATGTCTTGATAAAAAGTTTATGTTAACCTTACTCTTCATGCTGCTGAGGTGGAATATGAGAAACAGAAGTTGAGCAGGACTTGCTGTATTCAGTCATGTCTGGTTCAGGATGCTAGTTTATCACACTATCCTTTTCTGTAGCTATCGATTACAAAGAAGGAAGGAACTAACTAGGCTGACAGAAAATAGATGGAAGGAAGAAGATACTCTAGATGCCCCCCCTTTCTACTTACTACTACTACTTGCTACTCCTAAGTGGCTGCTGCTCTTACTCTACTACTACCACTCCTTTGTTTTTTGCTTATATATTGCTGGTGTGTAGTGGCTGTTGCTGCTGCTGCTACTACTACTACTACTCCTACCACTACTACTACTGCTCCTCCTCCTCCTCCTACTCCTCTTACTACTCCTACTCCTCCTCCTCTTACTCCTCCTACTACTCCTCTTACTACTCGCTACTCCTAAGTGGCTGCTGCTCTTACTCTACTACTACCACTCTACTGCTACACTTACTCTACTCTACTACTTTCTACTTACTACTACTACTTGCTACTCCTAAGTGGCTGCTGCTCTTACTCTACTACTACCACTCCTTTGTTTTTTTGCTTATATACTGCTGGTGTGTAGTGGCTGCTGCTGCTGCTATTACTACTACTACTACTCCTACCACTACTCCTCCTCCTACTCCTCTTACTACTCCTACTACTCCTCCTCTTTCTACTCCTACTACTCCTCTTACTACTCCTCCTCTGACTACTCCTACTACTCCTCTTACTACTCGCTACTCCTAAGTGGCTGCTGCTCTTACTCTACTACTACCACTCTACTGCTACACTTACTCTACTCTACTACTTTCTACTTACTACTACTACTTGCTACTCCTAAGTGGCTGCTGCTCTTACTCTACTACTACCACTCCTTCTCTATTTTTTTGCTTATATACTGCTGGTGTGTAGTGGCTGCTGCTGCTGCTACTACTACTCCTCCTCCTCCTCCTACCACTACTCCTCATCCTCCTCCTCCTCCTCCTACTACTCCTCTTACTACTCCTACTACTCCTCCTCTTACTACTCCTACTACTCCTCTTACTACTCGCTACTCCTAAGTGGCTATTGCTGCTCTTACTCTACTACTACCACTCTACTGCTACACTTACTCTACTCAACTACTTTCTACTTACTACTACTACTTGCTACTTCTAGCTACTAACTGTTGGCTACTGTTGCTTTTTTTTTGCCAAATCTCCCAGGACTCGCCCAGGACTTGTTGTCCTGTCTTTTGCCATCAGCTGCTGCACTATGTTTGCTAAGCAGCTGTTGGTTTTTTTTGCCAAATCTCCCCTCTCCTCTCCTCTCCTTTGTTTTGCCAATGATGAAATTGTCCAAGTCCATACATTATATGGAATATAAGCTGATGATCAAGAACTTGTGAGAAACTTAGCATCATTAGCAGCCACCCCTACATTACCTTCTCCTCTCTTCTCTATTATGATGCCTTGATGCTCCAAGTTCAAGATCAGATGATGATTGACATATTTTTGAGGCCTCTACCACTGCTACTACTCTTTTTTTGATATATTGTTGTTTTATAGGACTACTTTGGTTTATAGCCCTTTTTGATTTCTTATACCTTCTCACGTACCTAAAGCACACTTTCATGCATCTATTAGAACAAAGCGTGAAACAATGTTGTGGACACCAGACAGTGCAGCCCGATGCCTCGAGCATGATGAGCACCCAACCAATGAGGAGCAAGCACTAGAGGACCAGCTAACTCAGGAGCAGTTCAATAACGAGTTAGAAAAGGATCTAGAAGTGATGCTTACTCAGGAGCAGTGTGACGAGGAGGAAGGGGGAGCAGAAGGAAGAGCAGGAGAGGCTGCTGAAGGCGAAGAAGAAGAGGATGATGATGATGACTCAGAAGAGGGATATGAAAGTCCCAAGGATCCTTTCCCACGTGAAGCCAGAAGAAGGCCAATGGAGGAAGATTTGAACAAGGATTTTGACCCGAACGAGGAGGTAGGGAAAAAGCCTTAGCTTGTAAATTTTGCTAAAGCTTTGGCTATGTTACCTCTGCTAACACTTTGACCTGTCATATATACAGGTCCCTCCTGAAACTCAGAAAAGACGACGTCGATGTCCACGACATCTCGCTAGATAAGACGGAGTAGAGGAAAGGAGAGCAGATGCAACAGCCACAGAGACGGATCATGATGCCTCTGCTCCACAACCTCAAGACACAACCACGACTACCAAGCCTAAGAGGAAATGAGGGGATAGAAAAGGAAATCTATATCCAAATAAGGCATGCTATGTGATAATGGAGGTCGGGCCAACAGGGGAGATCCTTGAGCCGAAGGTGTTAAGAGGACGATTCCGTAATGCGATCGGGGCCCTAGTAAGAGATAAATTGAACCCATCAATCCCTAACTGGAAAGAGGTACCAGAGAACACAAAGAATGCACTATGGGATAGGCAGCTGAAGCTCAATTTTAGATTTCCAGAGGGTAAGCACGAATTGGTAAAAACAATGCTATCAGGATGATGGGAGAGTCATTCCGATGTTGGAGGTCGGAGCTCAACACGAAGTATATCCAAAAGGGGTTAACTCCCTTCAACGAGTTTGGCAAAATAACTCCTAGTCAATGGGAGGAGCTCGTGGCTCAGAAGACTTCACCAGAGGCATTGGAGCTCAGTGCCCATAACACCGAGCTGGCGAAGAGGAACAAACACCACCATCATCTAGGCCCCGGTGGCTACTATGCCAAGGAAGAACAGTTTAGAAAGATGGACGAAGAGGCCGCAGCTGCTGGGAATATCGATGTGATGAATTTGAAGGTATGCTCAAGGAACTGGATATATGCGAGGAGTACAGAATCATTCGGTAGTAATCTTAAGTTTGATAAGCCGGAGACCCAAGAGGCGGTATCAAGGATACTGAAATATGCTGAAGACAAGGATAAGGGCTCATTCAATCCTTCCAGAGAGAGGGACGAGCTTAGCCTTGGCTTGGGAAACAAGGAGCACACAGGCCACACCAGGGGGCTAGGGAAAAGGACGACCTAGAAGCAAGGATTCGAAGAGGACAGGCACATGTACAAGAAACATGGCCGAGACCGAGAGACTAGTCTTGAGCTCCAAGTGAAGGCTCTAGTTGTGAAGGCGCTGGAGGAGCAAGGACTGTCTATGGAGCCATGGATATTAGTGACGCCGCCGGGAGAACTAGCATTAGTTGGTAGCCCTCTGAAAGTTCCTAGCAGCCAAGGTTCCACTGCAGCCACAATCCCAGTCGATCGCATATGGGAACCAACTAGTTGCACCTTGGTGTTTCTCAGCGGCTGGTAGAACACTATGATGGAGGTGGCAACGGGTGTCGCACATCCTCCCGGTGGCTTACACCACAATAATAAGATACCGCCGGACTACACTAGGGTCGAGGTGCATACAGTGAAGCCTAAGTTCATACAGTGGAGGATAGACTACGCAACTCCCGAGGGGCTAGTGTTATCGGAGATGTTATGGGGCAGTTCATCCTCTGGCACAAACAGGACATTATATTGACTGCTTCTTCGCCGCCTCCCCTCTCCCAAATTTGGAGCGAGTTGTTGAGGTCGGGGAGATATTTTCACCGTCTCGTGACCCCCACATTCCTGAGATGCCACATTCTTCCTCGCCTCCTAGCGAGCATGTGCCTGATGAGATGCCACAACCTTCTCCAGCTCGTACCGAGCAAGTGCATGATGAGATGCCACAGTCTTCTCAACAAGCACAACCGATACATGAACAACGAGTGCCTCCTGAAGAAGGTGATGCACAAGAAGATGAGGACGTGCCTGAATAGGAACTTTGAAAGAAGATTCCAATCAATATAAGGCCAGTTTATGTTCCGATCAAAGACGTCTCATCGGTGTCCAAATGGTATTCCCATGACCAGTTCAAGCCTGAGAACCATGTTAAAAAAGTCCCATCATGGGGTTCTGAGGAGGCCGTCACTAGCAAACTCCACCAAATTATAAAGCAGTATCCAAATGTTGATGCCATCGAATTGTCAAAGGATTGCCCAAAAACATATGAAAGAGGCAAGCCCTTCCTACCAAACCGGGACATCCAGCGCCTACCACTTGGAATGAGAAGGTTCCATGATTGGTACTTGCGTGTTCTCCCAATGAGCATAGATATCATACAAGCATGCTTCCCCACCGGCACATTTGGAAGCCCAGTCAGGAAAATTGTCTTTGACTTCAATGACATGCACACATGCTTTCACCTAGGAGAAATGGAGATGAATCTAATTCACACGTGGTGCCTGTAAGTCCTTGTCCTCCTGATATGATATGAATGTAATCTTTGAATTTTGTTGTAACTAACCCACGCTGTGATTTGTAGAATGCAAGTGCACATTGTCAAACAAATGCCAAGTGTGAAAGCCAGGTATGTAGACCCTCAAGCTATAGCCCAAACAAATTTTAATTACCCTAAACGGTGGACACTGGATGCCAAAGAGCGAGTTGCTGCAAAGACTCTTCGGGAGAAAGAGCGCATCCGTACGGCGAAACTAAGGGAAGAGTCCCTTAAGGTTGCGGCATACATTGCCATGGCTTTCAAAAATCTCCAACAACACTCTACTATATGTCTACCATACAACTTCGAGTAAGTTCAACTCTATACTTAAAGCTTTCTTCGATATATTTTATTCGATGCAAAAGAGCTTATCTAGTTCTATGATTAAATCCATGCAGCAACCACTAGATTTGTATAGCTGTCGATGTCGGGAGGAGCATGGCATGGGTCTTTGATTCATTAGATAGGGACACGGTGACATACAAAGACTTCATATCGATTCTCAAGACGTATACATATCGACAATCCTCATTAGCTTATATGTTTGTATACATACTTGTAACATTCACTTTTGGATACTAACAAGCTGTATTTGCTAAAATAATTTGAACAGGGCGTTTAGGTTCTATGTCACTAATCATCATGGAAGGCATGATCTAGCAAGGAAGGAAAAGCTGGCTATACAAACACTATGTGCGGTAAGTATAACTTACTTCTTCAGTACTCCGTTACATGGCTGTCAAAAGCATTACTTAACATTTTCATATGCAAAACACACAGTGCCCTAAGCAGAGGCCTAGGAGTGTACATTATGGGTACTATATATGTTCTATGATGAGTAACACCGGTGCCTACAGGAGACACCTCTTAAGAGTAAGTTTGAACCTCTTCACCCATAGTATAAAAACTTCGTACATGGTATGAAATACTAAACCGAAACTTGTTCTCTTGTAGTGGAGAGAAGAGAAAGGAATGAAAAGAGACCCATGCAAGGATGACCAAATTAGAGCTCATCGGCGACCTTTGCAACTTCATATTGGACCAGATTGTACACATCAGAGGCGCCTACCATGACCGAGAGTCTGAGTTAGGTATAAATCCTCAGTACCAACACCTTCGTGAGACTGAAAAGCTAGCTCTAGGACGTTGATAAGAATGTGTATGGAATTTGTATATTTAATGATGGATTGTATATATTCTTGTGAATTGGACTTGTAATTGTAGTTTATAGAATACTCTTGTGCTTGTAGTCGTGGTCGCGGGGCGTTCGGCAATGCGAACGCGGTTCGAAACGTTGGTCGTGGGGCGTTCGGCAACGCGAACGCGGTTCGGAACATTGGTCACAGGGCGTTCAGCAACGCGAACGCGGTTCGGAACGTTGGTCGCGGGACGTTTGGCAACGCGATTTTGAATTGAAAATTTGAATTTTTTTGTGGAAAAACGTACTGTAGGGGCGGTTCTAGATTAAACCACCCCTACAAATACCTGTTTATAGGGGCGGCTGGTACTATAGCCACCTCTATAAATCGATTTGTAGGGGCGGCTGGTAATACGAGCCGCCCCTAGAAATCGATTTGTAGGGGCGGCCTGGGAACCGCCCCTACAAATGCATGATTTGTAGATACGGTTCGGTAGGGGCGGCTGACCAAACCGCCCCTACAAATGGTTATGAGCCGCCCCTAAAAATCGATTATGTAGTAGTGTTATGAGGGAAGCTGGCAATGGTGTTTGGAATAGGGACAATATTTGTGAGGACGGTTCTCCAATTTTCTATGGCTCTACCACCTTTAGATCTGTGAGTTCTCATGCATGTAATTCTCTAAAGGTTTGTTGAAAACATGACACATATGAGTACTACTGTATTTCTAATCTTGAACAAACCAAGCATCACAAATAGTGATTGCTGTGCTCATCTTCATAATATCGTGGAAGTGCCAAGTGTTTGTGACACCCTGGGCTATAGCAAACTTCCATAGGATTCTTTGGCCCGACAAAAAAATTATAGAGAAATTACCTTAATTATAGAGAAAAATTATATAGAGAACTCACCTTAGCATTGACTGTGACTCAGTCCTCAATGGATTCACAGAAAACTTTGATTTTTCATTCACATCAGTCTGCTATTGGACCAACTCATCAGTTTGTTAAATTATCCATTGATTCGTGCTACAAATACTATATGATTACAGTAAGTGGCTACTTGAGCTATTGTGCATACCTCTGATTTTTATCCTAATCCCACTCCGCCTATTTGCATCTGTAATAAACATTGAGTTGTGTATACTAAAGTAGAGGTTTGAGTCATCAATAAAATTTGCTTCACACCATTTTCTTATTGCAAAATTAGAGAAGGATATGTTACATAATCTCTCTCAGATAGTCAATCTAGCAAGTTTTAGTTTATGGAGTATATTGAGTATAGGTTTGAGTCATCAAGGAAACTAATTAGGTGTGTAAATCATTTTTATTGTATCTGAATCTGTGTCGACAAAAGATGCTCGGCAGTCCACCGAGGGGTATCCCACGATGGTAGATTTGTCGTAGAGGTGAGCGAGATCAGGAGCGAGATAGTAATACAAGCACCAAGATACAAGATTTAGACAGGTTCGACCGTCAGTATGACGTAATACTTACATCCTGTGTTCTGATGTATTGCATTAAGATGTATCGATCGTGTTGTATCTTGTCTGCTATGGGACCCCTGCCTCTCCTTATATAGTCTGGAGGAGCAGGGTTACAAGGAAAGTAGTCTATTTAGTACTATACAATATCTTGCGGTGCACGCCGAGCAGCGCTGTGCACACCTTGATCTTGTGGGCTGGGCCACCTCTGATGGTGCGGTCCATGTCTTGTCTTGAGGATACCGGGGGCCATACCCCCATAGCTAGTCCCCAAGCCTGACAGTAGGTGACGTAGTCACATGGTGCCAAGGTCATAAAGTAGAAGACCAGCCGAGCAGGCAGCCAGTCCCCGAGCATAGCCTCGAGATGAGAAAAGTGCACATTCACCGCAAGGTGAAGTGTGCCCACTTAGTCCCCGAGCCTGCTGGAAGATGAAGAATAAATCTTGTAGCAGGGTCAAAGAAAAAGAAGTCTGAAAGCTTGCCGACGTCGTCTGACATGCTGCCCAAGATTAGCACCCTGATTCGAACAGCATGGAGCAGCTTCATAGCACACCGATGAGACGTAGCAAGACCCAAGCAGCAAGGGAGTCCCCGACGTAGCTGGCGCTGTCCGAGCACCGAAAAGCGAGGGGTCCCCGGCGTCGCTAGCGATGACCAAGCACCAAAGAGCGAGGAGTCCTCGGCGTCGCTGGCGATATCCGAGCACCAAAGAGCGAGGAGTCCCCGGCATCGCGGGCAATGTTCCGAGCACCGAGGAGCGAGGAGTCCTGACGTCGCTGGCGATGTCCGAGCACCGAGGAGCGAGGAGTCCCCGGCGTCGCTAGCGATGACCGAGGAGCGAGGAGTCCCCAGGCATCGCTAGGCGATGTCCGAGCACCGAGGAGCAAGGAGTCCCTGGCGTCGCTGGCGATGTCCGAGCACCAAGGGCGAGGAGTCCCTGGCGTCACTGGCGATGACCGAGCACCGAGGAGCGAGGAGTCCCCGGCATTGCTGGCGATGTCCGAGCACCGAGGAGCAAGGAGTACCTAGGTGTCGCTGACGATGACCGAGCACCGAGGAGCGAGGAGTCCCCGGCGTCGCTGGCGATGACCGAGCGGTGAAGTGTGCCCACTTAGTCCTCGAGCACTGAAGAATCCGAGCGCCGAGGAGTAACCGGCGTAGCTGGCGATGAAGCCTGAGCGACGAACAGTTTGGTCTACTGGTCGGCAGCGAAGTGAGCGTTGAGTAGAAGCGACCGATGAATAGTCCGATCAACTGGTCGGCGACGAAGTCCATGAACCTAGCGGTCCGACCAGTTGATCGGTGGAGAAGTCCGAGCACCAGGTGGTCCAATCACCTGGACGATGATCCTGCAATACAAACATGTAGAACGGGTAGTACATGTTGTAAAAATATATTAACTACGGAGAAAAAATAGCGTATGTAGCTTGGCGATCAGTTGGAGCGAAGATGTATTTATATTTAATACAAACCGCCCGAACAGTTAGTGTGTAGCTAAGTCTTCAGCCCTAGCTAGCCCGTTAACCATTATGCGGGGCGCGGGGCGCGGAGCCCGTGCACGTGTAGGAAGAACAAAGCATTGCTAAGGAGCCGCTGCCAATCACCCATAACGCAGAGGGCAGACGCTCGTGCACGTGTAGGGAGGAGCCGGAGACAGGGCCGTCTCTGGAGGCGTCCGAGCATCAACATGACTGTTCAGGGGTTCGGAAAATCGTTTGGAGATCAAACATGGAGAAAATAGCTCAGAGAAACATCATGGCGATATACGGAGATTGAAGAATATTTAGAAGAATATTAAAGCGTGACTTAGCTTTAGACAGAACGTCTGGTCGGCGACGTATGGCGTTATCTGGTCAGCGTTGACGGCGAGCACCTGGCGGGCGGTGAGTTGTTGGTGAAGGCGACCTCGGAGGTGGTTTCGAGATTGGATCTGCTGTCATGGGGGCTGGTGTAGCCAGCGATGAAGCATCGTCGTGGACCGGCATGGATCTCCACGAGATTGATGATGAGAACGCGTTGTTGATTTGAGGTCCATTTGGCTCGCCATGGGATCAAGCGCAGACCCCTACCTGGTGCGTCAACTGTCGACAAAAGATGCTCGGCAGTCCACCGAGGGGTATCCCACGATGGTAGATTTATCGTAGAGGTGAGCGAGATCAGGAGCGAGATGGTAATACAAGCACCAAGATACAAGATTTAGACAGGTTCGGCCGTCAGTATGACGTAATACGTACATCCTTTGTTCTGATGTATTGCATTAAGATGTATCGATCGTGATGTATCTTGTCTGCTAGGGGACCCCTGCCTCTCCTTATATAGTTTGGAGGAGCAGGGTTACAAGGAAAGTAGCCTATTTGGTACTATACAATATCTTGCGGTGCACGCCGAGCAGCGCCGTGCACGCCTTGATCTTGTGGGCTGGGCCACCTCTGATGGTGCAGCCCATGTCTTGTCTTGAGGATACCGGGGGCCATACCCCCACAATCTGATCCAGCAATAGCAATAGCAACAGCAATGGTGTCATTAGTAGAATAAAATAATTGTTTCACACCATGAGATGAATGGTTTTCATTTTGCGTATGTTAAGGTACCCCACACTTGGATCCTGCACATTGCAGCGTTATGTTGCATGGCAGGAGCAATCTAGGCATGCCTAGAGTTGCTTCTAGGACAATGGATAGTTTTTGTGTACAAGACAAACTGTCTACAGGTCTCTTTGATTCGAAAATATTGGGACCAACCAATGTTCTTCCAGGTAATTATTTTAGCAAATTCTTCTGTGATATAGCTTGTAATTTCATCTTTTGTCATTTTGTCAATTTATATGATGTTTTCCTGTATTGTTAGTGGTAAATAATCCATGTTTTTTATTCAAGACTTATCATACTTCAATTCACTTTGCCCTTAGCACAGTAGCTTCCTTTTGTCTGTGGGTAATCAAGTATGCCTGGTTCTTTCAAAAAATTTCTTCTAAGGACTACAGTTGAATCTCTTCTGAATTTAACAGAATGTATATTGTTATGAACACATAGTCTAATGCAGGCTAGCTGACTGTCATTAAATATCTGGTCCTTGAGGAATATTGTACAAGAACTTTGACTTTAACAGAATGTGGATTGATCAAAACCTAAATAGTTCGATAACAAGTGTTAGGCTGCACACTTGTAATACTATGGCCTCTGAACCTGTGATGCACTGAACTTGCCTCTGAACCTCTGAATTTGTACTCCTTTGAACATATGAACTTGCCAAAATTAAGAATGAAGAATGAACCTATTTTTTTGGAATTACTAGACAAATCTATCATATTGCATATGTTGGACTAATGTTGTTAATGTGTAATGCTGGCTTTGTAAACCTAAACCTGAACTTGGACACTTCATTACATAACTAGCAAGTGCTATAGCCTACTATGCTAGACAAATCTCCTATTGGCTATAGCAGTAACTCTTTGTGCTGCTCATTGGAAGTGTATTCATAAATGGTAACATCGGTTTATTGTATATTTGTTGAGGGATAGATTATTTTCCAGACCAAAAAACAATCAAAATTAATTAATTTATTGCTATCAGATCTTTATCATTTTTTTATAATTGTTGGTCTGGTGGATGGTGTCAATATTGTGCGAATAAACTCATAAAAAATTACGGTGAGGTTATTTGTTTTCCTTTCATCTATGTTAAGGTACCACACATTTAGATCTTCCATGCGCCGGTGTTATTAAGCATGGGATGAGCAATTTAGGTACGCCCATAGATGCTTTTGGAAAAATGTATAATTTTTCTGCGCAAGACTGCGTGTTTCTAGGTCCATTTGATTCCACCCTCTCCAGATCGACTGATTCTCTTTCAGGTAATCATCTAAATAAAAACTTATAGTAGTACACAATCCCTTATTTTTATCCTAGAGTTACCCATACTTTTATTTCAATTTTCCTGAGCATGGTGTTTTCTTATGTACTAGGGATGCATGGCACTTTTCAAGATTTGCTTGGTTCCTCTTCTTCTAGGACGGGCTACCTGGAAAAAACCCTAATGGCTATCATCCTTCTTCAACCTACCAGATCATCAATGAAGGGATGACGAATAAGTATGGGGCCGATGCAGTCCATGTTACTCCTGATTCTCCTAATAGGCTTGTTGTGGATGATTCTGGTTATGCTAGCTCAGAGTCTTCATTGTATGATGTTGACTCTGATGATGAAGATGATGCTCTTGGTTTTCAAGATGAAGACAACATTGAAGGACATAAGTAAGTCATGTGTTCCTATATATTTTTAAAGTCATTACCACTGGCTTGTAACATCTTAACTAATGATACCTACGCATATATTTTTTATAGCTTGGTTGCGTCTTCTGAATGTCCGGTCAATAACATTTGTAATGCTAGTGAACAAGTGCCTAGCACCATCAATCAAGGTGATGCTAATCCAGTGGAGGATTGTCCTTGTATTAATGGAAATCCATTTATGCATGTTATGACTGAAGTTATAGAAGACACGATGCAAACAGTAGCATGAAGAAAAGGTGTTTACTTTCTGTCGATAGAATATCGTCGACAGTCCTCCGAGGGGTATCCCACGAAGGTAGATTGATCGACAGAGAAGCGTGTGATTAAGAACAAGAAGGCAACAAAGACACACGAGTTAGACATGTTCAGGACGTCAGTATGACATAATACTCTACTCCTGTGGTCTGTTGGTTTGTATTAGCTATCGTATGATATTACGTGAGTTTGGAGGGGGTCCCTGCCCGCCTTATATAGTCCGGGGGCAGGGTTACGGGTCGGTTAGATCTGAGAGATAACCGGAAAGTAATAACAGATTACAGGAATCTTGGGATCACACGTACCCTAACAGATCTCGTAGTATCTTTAGGATATCTTCCCGATGTCTTGTGGAAGACGCCGAACAGAGTCATGCCCACAAGGCTTCATCTTGTGGGCTGGGCCGCCCCTGGGGGCACAACCCATGTGGTCTGTCATGGGTATCCGGGGTCATACCCCCCATAGCTAGTCCCCGAGTGCCTTGTACCCGTTGTGCAACGCCGTCTTGAGCTTGTCCGAGCAGGTGCGAACAAAGCCGAGCAGTTAAACTCATGGTCCGACCACCGTGATGAGTTGCCGAGCAGTCGTGAGCAATTGCTGAGCAGCGTGTACCGTCGCCGAGCAGCGCGAACCGTTGTCGAGCAGCGTGAACTGTTGCCGAGCAGTGTAACCCAAGTACGGCTTGCCATAAGGGTGTAAGGAGCTCAAGTTTAGAATAAAAAATTTCTTCGCAGTGGACTAAGTGTGCCCACTTAGAGTCTGACCACGAAGAAGGGAGATAGAATTCTTCAGCTTCGGGAGGCGCGGAGTCTTCCAGATTAAAGCAAACACATTCACCACAAGGTAAAGTGTGCACACTTAGTCCCCAAGCCTGACAGTAGATGACGTAGTCATATGGTGCCAGGGTCCAAAGTAGAAGAATAGTAGAAGACCAGCCGAGCAGGCAGCCAGTCCCCAAGCGTAGCCTCGAAAGAAGAAAAAGGACATTCACCGCAAGGTGAAGTGTGCCCACTTAGTCCTCGAGCCTCACAGTAGGTGACATGGTCACGTGGTGGCAGGGTCAGAAACAGTAGTCTGAAAGCTTGCCGACGTCATCTGACATGTGCATATCAAGACCCCAGATGTGCTGCCTAAGATCAGCACCCTGATCCAAATAGCTTGGAGCAGTTTGATAGCACACCGTTGAGACGTAGCAAGATCCGACCACCATGGGAGTCTGCGGCGTAGTTGGCGATGTCCGAGCACCGAGGAGTCCCTGGCGTAGCTGGTGATGTCCGAGAACCGAGGAGCCCCCGATGTAGCTAGCGATGAAGCACGAGCAATGAACAGTTCGGTCAACTGGTCGACGGCGAAGTGAGCATTGAGTAGAAGCGACTGGTGAACAGTCCGATCAACTGGTCGGCGACGGAGTCCATGAACCTAGCGGTTCGACCAGTTGATCGGTGGAGAAGTCCGAGCACCAGGTGGTCCGATCACCTAGACGATGATCCTGCAATACAAATATGTAGAACAGGTAATACATGATGTAAAAATATATGAACTCCAGGGAAAAATCAGCAATGATGATGAAATAGCATATGCGCTTGGCGATCAGTTGGTGTGAAGATGTATTTATATTTAATATAAACCGCCCAACCAGTTAGTGTGTAGCTGAGTCTCCAGCCCTAGCTAGCCCGTTAAACATAACGTCGAGCGCGGAGCCCGTGCACGTGTAGGAGGAACAGGCGTCACTAAGGAGCCGCTGCCGACCACCATAATGCAGAGGGAAGACGCTCGTGCACGTGTAGGGAGGAGCCAGAGACAGGGCCGTCTCTGGGGACATCCGAGCGTCAACGTGACTGTTCGGGGGTTCGAAAAATCATTTGGAGAGCAAACATGGAGAAAATAGCTCAGAGAAACATTATGGCGATATACGGAGATTGGAGAATATTTAGAAGAATATTAAAGCATGACTTAGCTTTAGACAGAACGTCTGGTCGGCAGCGCATGGCGTTATCTGGTCGACGAGAGGATGGACGTCTCCAACCTGGTCAGTGAATTTGCCCCTTAGGGCATCTTGGTAAGCGGCGGCGATGTTGGTGAACCCAAAGGGTAGAGCCGTAACCCCTGGAGTTTCCCGAGCAGTCTCCGATAGATCTGGATCAGAGGGTGGTCGGCGCTGAACCAGAGTGTGCAGAGCCGATTCGGCGATGGAGAGGCAATTGGCGAGCTTCAGAACGACCCGATCGATGGATGCGATTAGATCGTCATTGTTGATCTGCCTCCTCTAGTAGCGAGGAAGTGGGTGGCGAGTTGTCAATGAAGGGGACCTTGGAGGCGGTTCCAAGATCAGATCTATAGTCGCAGGTGTTGGTGTGATCGTCACAGCGTTGATCTGCACCGGCTCGATGAGCTCTCCGACTCCTTCAGCGTTGATGACCCACGAGAGGGATCCGACCGTGAAGATCTGGCCGGGCTGCGGGAGGGACGAAGAGCCTGCAGAAAAAGCCATCTTGTTCGACAAGGAAACAACACGCAATCCCCTACCTGGCGCGCCAACTGTCGATAGAATATCGTCGACAATCCTCCGAGGGGTATCCCACGAAGGTAGATTGATCGGCAGAGAAGTGTGTGATCAAGAACAAGAAGGCAATAGAGACACACGAGTTAGACAGGTTCAGGCTATCAGTATGACGTAATATCCTACTCCTTTGGTCTGTTGGTTTGTATTAGCTATCGTATGATATCGCATGAGTTTGGAGGGGGTCCCTGCCCGCCTTATATAGTCTGGGGGGTAGGGTTATAGGTCGGTTAGTTCTGAGAGATAACCGGAAAATAATAACAGATTACAGGAATCTTGGGATCACACATATCCTAACAGATCTCGTAGTATCTTCAGGATATCTTCCCGATGTCTTGCGGAAGGCGCCGAGCAGAGTCGTGCCCCGCAAGGCTTCATCTTGTGGGCTGGGCCGCCCCTGGGGGCACAGCCCATGTGGTCTGCCATGGGTATCCGGGGTCGTACGCCCCACACTTTCCTATAATGATGTAGCATGCCATCTAAAGTTTGCTCTGACATCTAAAATATTCATGTAAGGTCTGTCCATATAGGACATATATTGTTGCCTCACTATATCTTCTAATTGCAATGTGTCTATTTAAATTTGATAAATTCTGCTATATATGACTTTACTTGTTGGTAGTATATGTGAAGTTCCATGTACTGCCCAATAGCTGATAACTTTCTACTCTATTTTGTTTGATAATAAAGCTGACTTTATAAAAAGAATGTCGCCATGTACAATTCTGATATCTATGTGAATTTCTTGGTGCTATTTGTGCATTGCTATGTACCACGCTGATATCTATTATAACGTAGCATTCCATCTAAAGTTTGGCTTTAGTAATGAATGTGACTTTGCCAAGTATCTTTCTAAAAATTGTTAATATGCATGAGCTATATATACATCCAGTTATATTGCGGGAAGGTAATACATTGGGCAGTTGTAAAGTACCTCTAATTGCACACTTTGGATAATAAATATCTCGTTACTACACTTTGGATAACTGATATAATCCACCAGAGACATTGAATCTCTGTTTTTGACATTAAATCTCTATTCATAGGAAATATTACTTTAAATTGACACAATAATTGCCAATGGAAGCGTGTACACCTAGTGGGAATGCTATTTCTCAGTATTGGTGATATTTTCTGCTATCTATGACTAAGGTTTTTTGCACTATATGTGCAATGAAATGTGCTGCCTAACATTGTTAGTTCATGTGGAGTTATATGCGTATTTTACTTGGAGAATACCTAAATCAATAGGAACAGGACTCCAAAAGGACCGAAACGATCAGATTGCAGGGTACCTAAAGGTATGGGACCAATTGAGATAGCCTTGAGGAATGCACCATACAAGAAGACCGAATATATCTTTGAGCCATTACTAGGGATTACTTTTGATTCTGAGAATGAAGCCTATGACTTCTACAACATGTACTCTTGGGAGGTTGGTTTTGGAATTAAAAAGGATTCAATCGCCGGTAACAAGAACGATTACCAGACTATGTGCGAGTTTCGGTGCCTTTGTTCGGTGAGTTTTGTCTTAATAAAGTTCAACTTGACATGTTATTTAGTTCAAAACATCAATACCTGAATTTCTTTAGTAACATCTGTAGGGAAATGGTGATCAGAGTAAATATAAAACCAAGAAGACTGGCTGCACAGCAATGCTTCGTCTTCATAGGACAAAAGATGATGGTTGGTACATTAGTGCCCATGGAGCAGAACATAATCACCCACTTACAAAAACATGTGGAGAGAAAAAGGAATGGTTTTCACATGGAAGGATTGACCAGTGCACCAAGGACATGATTAGATATCTAAGGGAAAGCAATGTATCTCTCACCAAGGTGCATTGTATCATGGGCAGTATGTTTGGTTCCATGTACAATATTCCAATCACCAAGAGATCTCTTCGTTCTATATGCCACCAGATTGCTAAAGATCAAATGGATGATGATGTACAGAAGACGTTCAATATTTTCAGGCAAATCAGAATAGAGGATCCAGCAGATCAATTTAGTGTTGATTTTGATGAGGACAAAAAGATCAAGACTTCGTTATGGATAAATGGAAAAAGTAGAGATCAGTACAAATGTTTTGGTGATGTGATAACTTTTGACACCACATACTGTACAAATATATATAAGATGCCGTTTGGCTTATTTGTTGGTGTAAACAATCACTTCCAATCGACTATCTTTGGTGTTGTCTTCATGAAAGATGAAACAATACCAAGCTTTGAGTGGGTGTTTTCAGAATTCCTGAGTTTGATGGGTGGACAACTTCCAAAAACAGTTTTTGTTGATCCCTAGCTGCCATGCACAGGTAAGCAACTAGCTTACTAGCACACACACTCACTCACTATGGCTAGAGGTAGAAGAAGAGATTGAGAACAGCACACACACACTTAGTACAAGCACCAGCATTGGCCGAAGCTCTGCCCTTCGGTTTGTGGCAACTAAACTGAGTATTCCATTGCCCTTTGGATGGAATATATACAACTCTAGCTGTACCTTTACCGGGTACATAGTTGTTGGCCAACTACCTACTCCTGAGTACAAGAGTACACCAACTACCTACTCCTAAGGTACAGGATACACCAACTACCTACTCCTAAGGTACAGAGTATACCAACTACTCCTAGCAGTACAAAGCTTACCTCAACCCACTACCAAGACATGTGTGATGTAATAGCTACCAACTAATGTACTAGAGGTGGCCTATTGCAATACTGCTACAGCTACAAGAACTGGTCGGCAGAGCCGATTAGTCCCCAACTCCCAACAGGGAGTGGTCGGCCGAGCCGACCAGTCTCCATCTAAGGAGAGAATGGGGAGCAACAGATTATGTCTAACAATTCTTCCCCTAATCTTGCTGCTAGCCCGATGCCTTGACCTCATCCATGCCAATCATCTTTCTCAGCTCCATGAACCGCAGGAGTCCAAGTGACTTGGTGAGGATGTCAGCGAGCTGTCTGCCGGTCTCGACAAACTCGATGACGATCTACCCTCCATCGATGCAGTCCCGGAGGAAGTGGAACTTGATGTCGATGTGCTTGCTTCGGTCATGGAGGACAGGGTTCTTGGCAAGGGCAATGGCGAGCTGGTTGTCCACCATCAGAGCTGGCGGGTGAGCTTCCTCGCCGGTCAGCTCATCCTACAGCAAGCGTAGCCAGACAGCCTAGCACGCCGCCGTGGCCGCTGCGACGTACTCAGCCTCACACGTTGATAGCGCCACGATCTTTTGCTTCAGCGACTGCCAAGCAATGGGGGGCGCTCCAAAGAAGACAAGCACACTGGAGGTGCTTCGTCGCCCATCAATGTCTCCCGCCATGTCCGCATCGCTGAAAACAGTGAGCTCCGGCTCACCTTCCTTTGCCTTGGGGTGCCTCACTGAACACCGTGAGCCGCAACCCTCACTTGCCGCCACTCTTGGGGAAGATGATCGCTTGATCGAGTGTCTCCTTGACGTAGCGTAGCAACCTTTTCACTGTCAACTAGTGATATTCGTGCGGGTCCTCCATGAAACGGCTGACGTACCCAACTACGAATGCAATGCTCGGTCGGGTATGAGTGAGGTAGCACAGGTTGCCGACGATACTCCGGTAGCGCGTCGCATCCACCTTTGCAGCAGTGTTGTGCTTGCTCCGCTTCCGCCGCTCCTCCATCAAAGTCACGCACGGCTTGCACTCTGCCAAGCCGTCATGCTCTAGCAGCTTCTCCACGTAGGCACGCTGACCCAAGGAGATGCTCTGTTTCCCCTCCTCACCTCGATGCCAAGGTAGTAGGAGAGCACGTTGAGATTGCTCATCTTGAAATGAGCCATCATCTCATGCTTGAAACTATCGATGTCCTCTTCTAGCGCTCCGGTGACGATTAAGTCATCCACGTACACTCCGCCGATGAGCTCCTCCTTCCCCCGTTGCCGCGTGTAGATAGCGTGCTCTGTAGCGCAGCTAGTGAACTCAAGCTCACCCAAGGTGGCGTCGAGCTTGGTGTTCCATGCCCGAGGGGCCTGCCATAGCCCGTAGAGTGCCTTGCGTAGCTTGAGCACCATGTGCTCTGTGCCCTTGATGACGAAGCCTAGAGCTTGCTTGACGAAGACCGTCTCCACGAGCTCGTCGTTGAGGAACGTAGACTTGACATCGAGGTGGTGGACACACCAATCCTTCGCTGCTGCCATGGCCAACAGCAAGCGAACAGACTCCATTCTCGCCACCGAAGCAAAAACTTCCTCAAAGTCAATGCCCTCACGCTGCACAAAGCCACGGGCGATGAGCCGAGCCTTGTACTTAACAATGGCGCCACGCTTGTCCTGCTTCACCTTGTAGACCCACTTCAAGCCGATCGGCCTATAGCCCACCGGTGGATCTACTAGCTCCCATGTGCCATTGTCCTTGATGGCCTTCATCTCTTCCAACATTGCCCGTCGCCAATTGGCGTTGCGTTAAGCCACTATGAACATCGGTGGCTCCTTGGCACTAACAAGGAGCAGCTCTAGATCATCGAGCAGTTGACTCGCTAGGCCTGTGGCCCCTGCATTACCAATGATGTTGTCTAGCCTAGGAACTGGACCTCCTCGCCATCGTGGAAGGCATCCATGAACTCGCTGATGTCGCTTGGAGGGGAGGTGAACTTGATCGGTGGTCCCCGGCTTCCCTGTTGTGCCGGAGTGGTCGGCATCGCTGCTGGACTGCTTGGCACCATTGCCGGAGTGGTCGGATCCACTGCTGGAGCGGTCGGCACCACTCCTGGAGTGGTTGACTCTATTGTTGGAGCACTCTACACTACTGCTAAAGGGTTCGGCACCCCCTCTGCAATGCTCGGCTCTCCTCCCAGAGTGCTCGGCTATGTTGCTGGAGTGGTCGGCACCTCCTCTCCAGCGTCTCCACCACCATGGATGACCATGCGCTCGACGACAAAGGTGCTGGTGAAGCCACCAGCTTCCCCTCGTGCCCGGACTGTCCTAGTCCCAGGCCGCCTTCTCATCGAACACCACATCCCTAGAGATCACCACCTTGCCTCTCTTGGGATCATAAAGCCGATAGGCCTTGCTGCCCTCCTCGTAGCCCAGGAGCACCATCGGCGTGCTCCTGTCTTCCATCTTGCCAAGGTGAGGCTTGGTGTTCTTCACATGGCCGACGTAGCCAAATGTCCTGAGGAAGGATACATTCGGCTTGCGTCCATACCAATCCTCAAACGGCGTCTTACCCTTTAGGGCCTTGGTGGGCATGCGATTGAGGATAAACACAACCATGGTCACTGCCTCTCCTCAGAACTTTGCTAGCATCTTCTTAGCGTTCATCATGGATCGAGCCATGCCGACCACCGTCTGGTTCCGCTGCTCCACCACGCCATTCTGCTATGGCGAGTACGACACGGTGTGGTGTTGCGCCATGCCCTGATCTACGCAGTACACAGCGAATTCCATCAAAGTGAATTCACCATCGTGATCAGTCCGCTGCACGCACAGCTTCTTACCGCTCTCCGCCTCTACGCGCACCTTGAACTTGTTGATCGCTTCCTCTGCCTCGGTCTTGCTGGTCAGAAGCTACAGCCACATGTACCGGTTGCAGTCATCCACTAGCAAGATGAAGTACTTGCGCCCGTCGAGTGTCACCGGCGTGATCGGCCCATAGAGGTCACCATGGACCAGCTTGAGGGTCTCTACCATGCGGTACTTCACCATCTTCGGGAATGGCAACCATCTTTGCTTCTCGGTCAGACAGCTATCACACAGCTTGCCTACGTGCTCGATGTGAGGCAGCCCAGTCACCATCTTCTCTAGCCGACCAAGAGTGTCGAAGCTGAGATGTCCATACCGAGCATGCCATAGCCACGGCTCCTCCATGCACCGTGCAGCCAAGCAAATGGGATGCTCCACCTTGAGGTCAAATAGGTATAGCCGATTCTAGAACCTCTTCACCTTGGCAAGAAGCTGCTGCTTGAGGATGCCATCCTTGATCAGTACCTCGCTGCCGCGCTCATCTAGCTGGCCAATGTTGATGATGCTTGAACGCAGTTGCAGGATGTAATATACATCTGTTAGTGCACGGTGCTCGCCGTTCTGGCACCTAAAGATGATGGTGTCGCGCCCTCGGATCGCCACCCTTGAGCCATCACCGAACTTCACCGTGCTGGTCACGTCGTAGTTGAGCTCGGAGAAGGCTGCCTTGGAGCCCATCATGTGGTTGTTGGTGTCAGAGTCCAGGTACCACCGCTGCTCCTGCTCACCACCCACACGTCCTAGGTGGACTTGGGCGCGCGGTTCGTCGAGGTTGACAGCCCTCAGAGCCTTCTCAGGCCCTTCCACCGCCATCCCCTCTGCCTTCTCCTTGGCCTTAATGTCGTGCAGTGCACAGAACGTTGCCATTAGAAGATTGGCCTCATCATCATCATCAGCCTACGTCAGATGAGCCTCAGCCTTCTTCTCCTACTTGAGATTTGGGCACTCCTTTGCCCAATGGTCTGTCTTCCCGCAGCGCCGGCAGACGTTGGGGTCGACCTTCTTCTTCTTCTTCTCCAAAGAAGCCTTGTCACGGCGCTTGCCATCACCACCACGGCTAGAGGAGGCTTCCCCAGACTTCGTCTCCTTCATTCGTGCAGCCCACTCCTCTTCTATCAGTAGCAGCCTACCGCTGTCCGTTGTTGCTGTTGCCTGCTCCATGCGCTCGTCCACCGCCCGCATATGACCTGTCATATTCTCAATGATGAGGGTGGACAAGTCCAGCATCGTCTCTATGGACAGAGCAATCTGGATGTACTTCGCCGGCATGGAGTGGAGGTACTTGGAGACCGCCTCTTCTTCACTCACTGTTTCTATTCTGGCAACAGGTGCGAAAACCTCGTCAAAATCCACACCATGGCGCTGTGCATAGCCCTTTGCGACCAACCTCGCCTTGTATTTCACAACATTGCCCTCAGGGTCCTTCTTCACCTTGAAACACCCATTTGAGACCAATTGCTTTGTGATTCCTTGGAAGCTCACTGACTTCCCAAGTCCTGTTTGCCTCGATTGCTTGCATCTCGGCCTGCATTGCATCTCTCCAACAACTCTCTGATAGAGCATGTTCCACTGAGTTTGGTTCCTCAGCTGCTATGAGACACAAACCACTATACTCTAACTGAAAAGGTACAGTTGAGTCTAGTAAGTCCGGTATTTTGGCGATACCGGAGTGGTACTCCCTCTGAATCTTCCTCAGCACCAGTGGGTGGCGTTGCCCACTGAATTTGTGTCTGTACACTGCTTGCCGAAGTTCCTGGAGTGCCAAGAGATGGAGTTGGTGAACTGGGAGCCGAAGCAGCAGAATCGCCCGCAGCCTCAGTACCTGTCTCTGCATTATCTGAATCAGACGCAGTCGCCCCGCCTATTGTCGAATCGACAACAGTAACTTCCTCAGGCCAACTAAACACTGCTTCCTCTGATTCCTGTATATCTTCTGGTGCTGCATCAGTTCCACTCACCCCCCAAATCCAGCTCTTCCTCTCATCGAAGATAACATCCCTCGAAATCATAAGACGTTTCTTCACCGGATCATAAACCCGATAAGCTTTTGAGTGCTGTTCATACCCGAGAAAAATGCCCGGTGTTGTCCTATCTTCGAGCTTGGTCACACCTGGTCCAACCTTCTTTGCATAGGCCACGCAACCAAAGGTTCTTAGATGTCGCACACTAGGTTTCTTGCCATACCAAGCTTCATATGGAGTCACATTATTCAGGCTTTTAGTAGGTGCACGATTCAGCAAATACACGGCTACCATTACTGCTTCACCCCAAAAACGCCCCGGCACACGTTTGGACTTGAGCAGACATCGTGCCATCTCCACTATCGACTGATTTCTCCTCTCAACAACGCCATTTTGCTGTGGTGTATAGGGAGCAGTGGTATTGTGTTTTATGCCAAAAGTACTGCAATAAATTGTAAACACGCCCGAATTAAATTCTCCTCCTCGGTCCGTTCTGAATGCCCTCAGTTTCAGACCAGATTCCATCTCTGCTGCAGCCTGTATCTTCTTGAAACTCTCAAACGCCTGATCTTTTGTTCTCAAGAGCTCCACCCACATGTAGCGACTGAAATCATCGACTACAAGTAAGAAGTACAACTTACCACCTGGAGTTGGCGGTGTCACTGGTCCGCAGAGATCTCCATGCACCAGTTCAAGCCCTTTAGTGGCCCGATATGCAGTTGCTTGTGGGAACGGCTTACGATGATGCTTTCCGAGAGCACAGCCATCACAGACTTGTTCACTTCGCTGAATCAATGGTATGCCCTCCACCATCTTCTTTGAGCCTAGATCACGTAGTGACCTAAAGTTTAGATGCCCGAACCGAGCATGCCACAACCATCCCGCTTCATCCATCTTTGATAATAAACAGATCGGGGATGTCAGATTTACTGACATGACATACAAGCGATTCTTCCTTTCAGCTTTAATCGGCAAGTTCAACTGCCCTTTCCTGCGCTCATATACCGTCATCACGCCTCTGTCGATTTCAACTCGACAATTGGCCTCCTCCAGTTGACCAAGACTGACAATATTACATCGAAGCGAGGGTATGTAATATACATCAGTGAGAACACGGTGATCTGTATTTTTCCCGGCGATAGTGACCGCCCCAATTCCACAGATTTCCACCCTCGAGCCATCTCCAAATCTGACAGCTCCTCTCACTGAATCATCCAAGGAAGCGAGTGACTCTCGGCACCCTGTCATATGGTTGGTTGCACCAGTATCGAGCACCCAGGAACCTGCATCGTAGATGGATGGAAATACACGATCTTGATTCAGGAACACACTGTTACCTTCTGACGCGGTGGTACGCACCACATTGCATACTTGAGCAACTAACAGTGCTCCATTGTCCCCATCATTGTTCACATGGTGAGCCACCTCCTGCTTGTTCCCTTGCGCTTTCCGCCTTGGACACTCCTTGCGCCAATGTCCATAGACCCCACACTTCCCGCACTTTCCTCTTCTTTTAGGCGTATCTAGAGAAGATTGTCCAGCGTCCCCGGCGCCATCTTTGTTGGAACGCTTCCAGTGCTTCTTGTCATGGGCCTGATGACTACTACCTCCACCTTTAAAACTTGATCCGGATGAATCGACAATCATCCGACTTTTGTTACGAGCAGCCCACTCTTCTTCCGTCAACAAGAGCTTCCCGGCCTTCTCTGTAACCTGATCAACAGATGGTTCGAGTCTCTCCTCAGCTGCCCTGAGATGCGCTACCAGATCTTCAATGGTGAGTGTCTTGAGATCTTTTACCATCTCAACAGCCACCGCCACCTGAGAGTACTTTGCTGGTACCACACGTAGGAACTTCCTCACCATCCTTGCATCAGTCACGCTCTCCTCACCGAGACCGCGCAGATCAGTAACCAGCTTGGTTATGCGTAGTGCAAAGTCGTCAATCGACTCTCCGGGTTTGAACGCCATGGACTCAAACTCGCCTAGGAGTTTCTGTGCATTGACTTCTTTCACACGATCCGCCCCAAGACGCATGGTCTTGATTGCCTCCCAAGCTTCTTTCGCCGACTTCTTGTTGAGTAACATAGAGTGCATCTCTGTTGGCACGCCCCGGAGCATCGAACCCAACGCCAACCGATCTTGACGTCTATCTGCCTTCTCGCCTTTCTCTATGGCCTCCCATAGATTCAATCCTTCGAGATTGCACTGGATGTGAGACGCCCAACCCTGATAATTTGATCGGGTTAGCACCGGCCACGTCAAGTTTGCGGTCGGAGTAAACGTCTTATCCACATCAGCTTTGCCGTCGGACATTGCGATCAAGCTTCGATCCGCCTAGCTCCTTGTGTCTCGAGATGAACGGCTTGTTGCTGCTCCCTCTACAATCTCTCGTCACCACAGAACGCTCCCCCAAGCTCTGATACCAATTGTTGGATCCTAACGACAGTTAGAACGTCGTGGAACGTCGTGCTCGCCGGCGACGTGGTGACCGCGCATACCACTTAACAGATTGAAAACCAGAGAACACAAAACAGATAGATTCGATATGAAGTTACTGCACCCTACCGCAGCCTCCCATGTCATCTTTATTGATATATATATATAGCCATGAGACTCCCACGCCGAGTCGCACAGGAACGAGACACCGTTTCCATTGCGATCCCCGTTACATGCGCCTAGAACGCCACGGCGTGAAGGATACAGACTCCGACTCAAGCTAGACATACCCAAGCATGACTTTGGCTACATCTAACTCCAACCACACTAGAACTCTACCAGTATGACATCCTGACCTGACTAATACAAAATTACATGACTTATTTGCAACACTTATAGACTAACACACCAGGGCAAGCCAAGCAAGACGTCACACGGCGTGCGCTCGGTCGTCAGCGCGTTTGGCGGCAAGGACAACAGCTGCGGTTGGGGTCTCTCGCGGTTCATCAGAGTGGAGGACCTGGAGCGGTCCTCGTTCCTCCAGGACGACTGCTTCGCCGTCCGGTGCACGGTCACCATCGTCCAGGAGCGCACTGTGAAGGAGAAGGCCGTGCAGGCGCACGACATGGCGAGGCTGGGGATACTCTGCAAGTGCGACGACGACGTGTGCAAGCGCCATCACGCCAGGCCTGCCGAGACTTTCTTGGAGAGATTTGCCAACTTCTGCTATTCCATCTGCCGCGGCCCCGTTAGAATAATGCAAAGAAATTTATTTCTCGCCTGAAATTTCACTTTTTACTAGTACTCCATCAACATACACTACTGAATTCAGGTTCTTTGCCGAGTGCCTGAGGCACTCGTCAAAGGCCAAATTGCACTCGGCAAAGCCTTTGCCGAGTGCGGCACTCAGTAAAGAACACACGGCAAAAAATTGATTGGCAAAGACCTCTTTGCCGAGTGTCTTTTATCGGGCACTCGACAAAGGCTTTGCCGAGAGCCCCAGGGGCACTCGGCAAAGAAAAGCGACCGTCACGGCGTCGGCCCCGTTGACGGTGGCTTTGCCGAGTGCCAACCCTGCAGGCACTCGGCAAAGATTTTTTATTTTTTTAAAAAAAAGATTTCTTTGCCGAGTGCCCCCTGGCTGGCGCTCAGCAAAGTTTGATTTTTTTTAAAAAAATTCTTTGCCGAGTGCCCTCTGATATCACATGTGGAGATATCCTGGTTTGTAAGCATCGTACGTGACAACGTGCACCAGACCTTTTCAAATTTTTATCATAGCCTCCACATATGATATCACGACATCTCAACAAGTTTCATGATTTTTGGACTTCGTTTCCTTTTTATAAAATTTAAAAACACTTCGCACGCAAGTGCCAAGAATAAGGCACTCGGCAAAGAGGGTTTTCAATTTTTTTTAAAAAAAATTCCTCTTTGCTGAGTGTCTTCCCAGGGGCACTCGGCAAAGACATTTCGAAAAAAAAATTCTTTGCCGAGTGCCGTGTCAGGAGCACTCGGCAAAGTATTTTCAAAAAAAAAAAATCTTTGCCGAGTGCCAGATCTCGGACACTCGGCAAAGAATTTTTTTTTAAAAAAAACCTTTGCCGAGTGCCAGATCTGGGACACTCGGCAAAGAATTTTTTTTAAAAAAACCTTTGCCGAGTGCCAGATCGGGGGGCACTCGGCAAAGTATTTTCCAAAAAAAATAAAATCTTTGCCGAGTGCCAGATCTGGGACACTCGGCAAAGAAAATTAAAAAAAAAACCTTCTTTGCCGAGTGCCTAACAGCAGGCACTCGCCAAAGAAGGACGTGGCTGAACACCGTTACGCGGGGCAGCCTATGCCGAGTGCCGTGCTTTTGTCGAGAGCCTGGCACTCGGCAAAGAAGTCCTTTGCCGAGAGCCTTTTTTTGCCGAGTGCAATTCTTTGCCGAGTGCGACACTCGGCAAAGAAGGTCTTTGCTGAGTGCCCGATTTTTGCACTCAGCAAAACATTTTGCACTCTGGCAAAGATCCCGTTTTCAGTAGTGATAAAAAGAGTGTGATACGAAATGCTGATGTGACTTTTTAGAAGCAACTTAACCCAAGAACATTGGTTGCACTCCTTTTTTGCACAAAGTAGTCATCGTATGATTCTACAGCATTCATTATGCGTAGGAAACGATCCTGACTCATCCTGTACCTGAAATTAAAAAATAAAATAAATCTTACAACAATTACATAGCATACTATGTACATATCATAAGTGAATGAACACGAACCTCCGACGGAATATATTTGGCCCGTATGTCGGATCATCAGCCTAGCAATCTTGAAACATCCTTTGGTGCCTGCCTTCTCTTTCTCGATAAATAACTTTATGGCCTGCGACAGAACAACCATGTCTTCCTTTTTGATTTGAATATGTTTCAATAATTGCAGTTGCTGACATGATGAGACAGATATCGTCGTCTGATGAGGAATCTTCTAATTCTCTTTGCAATAGAGAATTCTCAGCAGCCATGATTCTACTGACCTTGCGAGGCTGCTTGCAAGCTGTGACTGGCGTGGCCGGCTGGAAGCTGCTTGCGGGCGGCTGGAAGGTGGCGGCGGCAGGTAGGGAGGAGGGCGTGGCCAGCTGGAAGGTTGCCGCGGCTGGATGGAAGGAGGCGGTAGCCGGTTGGGTGGTGGCTGCATGCGTTGGCTGGGACTTGGAGGCGGTGGCTGGGAGATCGCGGGCTCAGGGTATGGCACGCCGATATGTTTCCCATGACAAAAAACAAAAAAAGCCGGAAAAAGTTGACGTGGGCCTCAAATTTGATTTTTTTAGATGTCATTTATTAGAAACTCTCGGAGATAACTATCTTGTTCCCTCCCAATATCTTTTTAGGAGTTGCCAAACTACAACTTTTTAGGAGAAAAAAGTAAAACACTCTAGGAGATGCTCTAAGGTGAAAGGACGTGTGAAAGAATAAAGAGTAAGAAAGTGTTCTTGATACAAATGTACAAGAGAAAAAAATATATAAAAGTGGTTAGGATAATTTAGTGATAGTATAGGATGATTCCTGAAGTAAAATTGTCTTCTATATTTGGAGAGTGAATTATTAAAAAGTATTAGAGATGGTTTTATTTAATCTTCCCCATAATTTTTTGGCGAGATGGTTTTATTTATTCCTCCCAATACTGTTGGAGATATCTATACATATATATATATATAAACAGCGTGCAAGCCGGCAACTTCTGCCCCTCTCACATACCACTGTTACCAGCACAGTAAACGCGAGATGGTTTCATGGTGAACAGTAACGGATCTTCATCGAACAGGAACGGGTTTTATGAACAGTACCGGGTTACTATGAACAGTACTCCATCCGTTAAGGAACGGTATGTTTTTTTTTTTTACACAATGCAAATTTTTTTTCCCACTATTACCCGCGCAACGCGCGGGGTTACCTGCTTGTACTCTTATATGGTGTAGCGGCCTCCCTACTTGTCATGAGTCTAGAGCGAAAATGATGAGATTCTGAATTCCAGCAAAAGTTTAGTTGAAGTTTTGAACCCTGACTCGTAGTCGTACCTGACTGGTAGTCGTACCTTGAGCAGTTAGTTGTACGTGACCGACAAGGATTGTAAATTCTTTTATTATTAGAAGCAACATGTAATCAAGTCAATATTAGAATCTATCACATCCGGTTTCAGAAACAAGGGAGCTGCTATATATATCTGCATAAATGAACCTTCCAAACCTTGTCATCTGCATCGATCGTAGAAGAGCACGTAGGTCGCCGCCGCAGCCGCCGGGTGTTTAGTAACAAATAACAAAAATCCGGCTATATGTCACCGTTACCGCCGGTCAGCTACGTGCCCTTAGATGCCGGCGCCGCCACGTCGTCTCCGGAGGCGGAGGAGGTCTCGGTGTCCACCGTCGCCGCCATGGCGGTCGCCACCGATCACCTCATGCTGAAACTCCAGGGCTACTCGTGGCTCAAGGCGATGCACGGCGAGAACGGCAGCTACATCGAGTCATCTGCGTTCGAGGTCGGAGGTCACACCTGGAGGATCCGATGCTACCTCAACGGCAACAACATGGAGGTTGCAGTCATCCACCAGCAAGATGAAGTACTTGCGCCCGTCGAGTGTCACCGGCGTGATCGGCCCATAGAGGTCACCATGGACCAGCTTGAGGGTCTCTACCGTGCGGTACTTCACCATCTTCGGGAATGGCAACCATCTTTGCTTCTCGGTCAGACAGCTATCACACAGCTTGCCTACGTGCTCGATGTGAGGCAGCCCAGTCACCATCTTCTCTAGCCGACCAAGAGCGTCGAAGCTGAGATGTCCATACCGAGCATGCCATAGCCACGGCTCCTCCGTGCACCGTGCAGCCAAGCAAATGGGATGCTCCACCTTGAGGTCAAATAGGTATAGCCGATTCTAGAACCTCTTCACCTTGGCAAGAAGCTGCTGCTTGAGGATGCCATCCTTGATCAGTACCTCGCTGCCGCGCTCATCTAGCTGGCCAATGTTGATGATGCTTGAACGCAGTTGCAGGATGTAATATACATCTGTTAGTGCACGGTGCTCGCCGTTCTGGCACCTAGAGGAGGCTTCCCCAGACTTCGTCTCCTTCATTCGTGCAGCCCACTCCTCTTCTATCAGTAGCAGCCTACCGCTGTCCGTTGTTGCTGTTGCCTGCTCCATGCGCTCGTCCACCGCCCGCATATGACCTGTCATATTCTCAATGATGAGGGTGGACAAGTCCAGCATCGTCTCTATGGACAGAGCAATCTGGATGTACTTCGCCGGCATGGAGTGGAGGTACTTGGAGACCGCCTCTTCTTCATCGATGGTGATGTCGTGGCTCCTCAGCTTGTTGATGAGCGTCTGCAGGTGGAGGGAGAAGTCCTCCATCGATTCACCATCCTTGAACTTGAGGTTGGCGTACTCCTGCTTCAGCAGCTAGGCTGTCGCCTTCTTTGCACGGTTGGAACCAACATGCATCACCGTAATGGCCTCCCATGCCTCCTTAGCAGAGCTCTTCGCCCCCAACGGCTTCCTGTACTCCACTGGCACAGCAACGAGGATGGCTTCCAACGCTGACATGTCGTCTTCTTCGTTGTCAGTGCCCTTGTCAATGGCATTCCAGAGCCGTCGGGCTCTGAGCTTGACCTTCATGGTCACCGCCCATTCGACATAGTTGGTGCAAGTCAGCGTCGACCAACTAGTGCCGCTGACCTCCCGCACCATGCGCACAACGACCTCCTGTCGTGGCTAGGCAGCCACAACAGCGCTGCTGCTGTCGCCCATCTCCAAACCGTCTGTCATCACCAGCGGTTAGTCCGGCGACGGTGCTTGTATGGCTCCGATACCACTTGTTGATTCCTAGCTGCCCTACACAGGTAAGCAACTAGCTTACCAGCACACACACTCACTCACTATGGCTAAAGGTAGAAGAAGAGATTAAGAACAGCATACACACACACTTAGTACAAGCACCAACGTTGGCCGAAGCCCTGCTCTTCGGTTTGTGGCACCTAAACTGAGTATTCCATTGCCCTTTGGATGGAATATATACAACTCTAGCTGTACCTCTACCAGGTACATAGTTGTTGGCCAACTACCTACTCCTGAGTACAAGAGTATACCAACTAACTACTCCTAAGGTACATGGTACACCAACTACCTACTCCTAAGGTATAGAGTATACCAACTACTCATAGCAGTATAAAGCTTACCTCAGCCCACTACCAAGACATGGGTGATGTAATAGCTACCAACTAATATACTAGAGGTGGCCTATTGCAATTCTGCTATAGCTACAGGAACTGGTCGGTAGAGCCGATCAGTCCCCAACTCCCAACAGGGAGTGGTCGGCCGAGCCGACGAGTCTTCATCCAAGGAGAGAATGGGGAGCAGCAGATTATGTCTAACAGTTTTAACAAGTCAGTTGGCAGTTTTGTGTTAGATTAGATACGTTTCATTAAAACATTGTTTCACAAAAAATATGATTCTATAACATGTTTAATTAAGATCAATGCCAGGCCATGGCTGCTACCCTGTCTAAAGTTTGGAAAGGTGTAGTGCATCTTTGGTGCAAATGGCATGTTTTCAAGGATGCAAAGGCAAAACTGGGACCAAAATATAAGAAAGGTTCTTCTTTTAGGAAAGAATTCCATAGAATAATTAATGACATAATGACAATTGATGAATTTGAAAGGGCATGGGATCTTATGTTAGGTCGTTATGATCTTAGAGGCAATGGGTACTTGTCTAACATATATAAAAAGAGGGAGAAATGGTGTAAAGCTTTCTTCAGAGACACATTTTGTGCTAGAATGTCAAGCATCCAGAGGAGCGAGAGTGCGAACCATATGCTGAAGAGATTTGTCCCTAGGAATTGCTCAATGAATAGGTTTATCCTACAGTTTAACAAACTTCTATTTGACCGCAACAGGGCAGAAGATCGAGCAGAGTTTGATACAAAAATTGTAAGAGTACCTTTTAACTATTTAACTTCTAGTACCTTTGATTTGTGCCTTACAATCAGTAAAAATGTATTGCAGGTCAGGAATGTAAGGAAGCGTGTATGGCCAATAGAAGAGCATGCTATGACATTCTACACAGCTGCTCTATATGACCTGTTCCGCAAGGAGGTCGATAAATCGACCGACTACTTTGCTGTAGAGAAGACAAAGAACAAACAGTTTGATGTTGTGTATGTTAAACCAGACAGAAAACTACCTTGGGCTAGAGAGAAGTTCACTGTTGTGATTAACAATGGGGTGAAAGTTATGACTGTGAATGTGGGTTATACCAGCATTTTGGTGTATTATGCAGTCATGTGCTGAGAGTAAGTTCTGAACTGGATTTTGTTTTTTTATGCAATACTTTGTTACTGGTTGCTATCAGATGAGGTAAAAATGAAAAGACCACTTTGATAGCAAAATGAATCTCAAACTTTGTTGGGTATTTTTCAGGTCATGGTGCAATTGGGTATTTCTGAAGTTCCAAAAGCACACATCCTTAAACGGCGGACTCGTAAAGCTAGAGACCTTCTACCAGGAGAATTGAGGTGCTACCAGCAGGACACGCTGTGTGTGGAATCGATGACATACCGCCACACTTATCTCTATGTCAATGCAATTGAAGTAGTGCAAGATGGTAACAAAGATATGGGTGCATTTGACATAGCAGCAAAGTATCTTAAGAAGGCTCAGAAAAAGCTTAGAGAATATTACAAGGCTAAAGAAAATGACAAGTGTACACCAGCTACAAATAGAGTTGTCATGCAAAGCAATTACTATACAACTGATAGCGATACTGGTGTTGACAGTGGATCAGAGAAAGAGGCAGGACTTGGCAATAGTTATGGCGCTGCAGGTTCAAGCGCTATGATGAGTGATTCAGAGTTGCTGAAGCTTAGGGCTCCTGCATTCAAAAGGCCCACAAGAAGGCCAATACAAATTCGTAAAAGAGGTTTCTTAGAAACCTATGGGAAGAAGCGTAAGAGAAAATCAGACAATGATTTTGGTATTGGCACTGGAGCTCCTATCATCAATAATGAAGAACCAAATCAGAAGAAGAAGAAGATTCGTTGTAGTGAGTGCCAAATTCCTGGGCACAATGCAACAAACTGCAGGAAGAAGCATGTTGATCTGAACACTGAGATCCCAAAATTTTAATCCTTATTGAAATTATTGAGTCAAGAACCATTTAGCTGTTGGCTGCTTATATGCTCTAGTACTTTTGAACTTGAGTCAAAGAACATGTAGCTGTTGACTCATGTTATTTGCTGCACATGAGACTTAGTGATTGTATTAGTTGAATCTAGGAACTGATGCATTTCTAGTACTTTTGAACTTGAGTCAAAGAACATGTAGCTGCCGACTCATGTTATTAGCTGCACATGTGGCTTAGTGATTGTATTAGTTGAATCTAGGAACTGATGCATTTTGGTGCTCTCGCTGGGAATTTGGTGTGATGAACACAGTAACTGTTGCCAATACATAATGTGGTTTTATCCCGAATTGGCATGGATATACTATTGATTTGCCTAGATTATTTTTGTTCCTTCCTATAGTGTTTTGTGACAAGGTAGGAAGTCATTTCCAAGCCGAACACAGAGTTCACTAATGCATAGATGGATGCATATTTTGGATAATGTCAACAAGTATTGTGCCTGCTATGGCGCGATTAACCGTAGAAATCAAAGTGGAAAACCCATTCAAGACAAGGTTAGTGTTAATGTAATCATTTTTTTTTACATATTTCATTAATCTTAGAACACATATAGTACGTTGATATTTAATAAACACATGTTTGCAGGTTTCTGAAGCATCAGCTATGTTCAAAGGATTGAATAGTGACAAGACATTCACCCTGATGCATTGTTGGAACATTTTGAAGGATTAAGAGAAGTGGAAGGCCAAGATGAGGGAACTGGCAGAGCAGTAGAAGCAAGCTGCTAAGAAGAAACAGAAGATTCACACGGACTCCACTCACAGGAACGTACAAGTCAACAATACTGAGGATGTTACTGAGATTGCACCCCTAGAGTCCGCAACCCAAAAGAGGCCAATGGGTCAGAAGAAGGCAAAAGAAGCTCTTAGGCGAGGAGGAGGTGAAGCTTGCATGGAGGCTTTGGACAAAATGTGGGCTAAGAAGGAGGCTTTTGACATGGAGAAAGAGAAGAAAGAGGAGAGGTACATGGCTTCACTTGAGCTAGAGAAATAGCGCCTGACATTAGAAGAAAAAAAGGTAGAAGCTGAATTGCTGAAGGTGGAAAATGACACGATGGAAAAGGAGGACAAAATAATGGCAATGGACATTAGTGGCCTGACCCCGCAGCAGCAGCAGTACTACACAGTTATGCAGCAGAAGATTGTTGCTCGTCGTTTGGCGAATTAGAACTAGTTCATGTCATTTTTTTCCCTATAGCCATTTAATTTTGGAATTCAGTGAACATTTGCTTTATCATATATGGTCAAGTGCTTTTTAATTTGTATTATTTATATTCCGTGAACCTTTGTATATGTGGCTACGAAATTGATTGGTACTGGTGCTAGCTGGGCGTTTGCTCCTTACCAGCGTATTGCCTGCATGGTCCTGTACTGCATGGAACTGTCTGCTACCGCTAGTTGGCTGCCTGATTGCCTACTTTTTCTGTGTTCTTTGTTGATGGTTTTGCAATCAGCAGTCACCTACTGTTCCTGATCCTGATTGCTACCTGCTGCTGCTGGTAGATGACCGGTAACTACTGCTGCTGGTGATTGGTACCTGCTGCTGAATTCTAGATGGACACGACCGCCTGATGCCTGCAGATAGCCTTTGCTTTTGACATGAACGCTGATTGCTTGCATATGTGTTCGTATATAGTACACAAGTGCATGCTACTGTAGCTGATGTTGATTGGTACTGGCCGGCTGCATGGTATTTTGAGAAAGAAGAAAAAATTAAATTATATGACACAAGTGCACAAATCTGATTTCGAGACAATGGAAAATTGTTTATAATCAAACATAGGACAAACAAAGTACTGATTACAATTTGAAGCTGAAAAAGTACTCATGCTAATAAATTCATAGAAGGCCTATGAACTTAATATTTATCAGGAAAATGCTGCCAGAGGTGCTCTCGATGGGGTCTTCTTTTAACTGGTGGTGTGTTTCCTTGTCTATGATCCTTTTATGTGCTTCAATAAATTCATCAAGGGTGTGATTACTCTCATGAGAAGGTTCCATATTTTAGCCACCATAGTCGAACTGCTCTGTAGGGTCAACGACTCCCTCATCTTCAACAATCATATGGTGCATAATGACACAAGCTTTCTTGATGTTGCCAAGTGTCTCTGTGTCTTATAAACGAGCTGCTCCTCGAACAATGGCAAATCTTGATTGCAGAACCCCAAAAGCTCTTTCGACATCCTTCCTTGCTGCTTCCTGTGCTTTGGCAAAATATTTGTTCTTGTTCCCCATAGGCTGAGAGATGGACTTCACTAAAGTAGCCCATGATGGGTATATACCATCGGCTAGATAATAACCCATCGTGTAATCATGACCATTTATGGTATAGTTCACCTCAGGAGCTCTACCCTCTGGCAGCTTAGCAAATAAAGGAGACCGGTGAAGCACATTGATATCATTATGAGATCCAGGCATTCCAAAAAGGCATGCCATATCCAAAGATCCTTAGAAGCAACAGCCTCCAAAATAATAGTGGGCTCCTCCATATGCCCCTTGTACTCACCCTGCCATTCTAGAGGACAATTTGTCCACGCCCAATGCATACAATCTATGGACCCTAACATACTAGGAAAACTATTTTGCTCACTGAGTACCAGTAAGCGTGTTGTGTCAGCCTCATTAGGATATCTCAGTATTCATCTTCAAATAAATCAACAACTGCAGTAACGAACCTACGTAGGCTCTCAATTGCGGTACTTTCTCCAATGCGAACATACTCGTCCGTAGGATCGGCTGGAACTCCATATATTAGCATACGAAATGCTGCTATGACTTTTTAGAAGCAACTTAACCCAAGAACATTGGTTGCACTCCTTTTTTGCACAAAGTAGTCATCGTATGATTCTACAGCATTCATTATGCATAGGAAACGATCCTGACTCATCCTGTACCTGAAATTAAAAAATAAAATAAATCTTACAACAATTACATAGCGTACTATGTACATATCATAAGTGAATGAACACGAACCTCCGGCGGAATATATTTGGCCCGTATGTCGGATCATCAGCTAAGCAATCTTGAAACATCCTTTGGTGCCTGCCTTCTCTTTCTCGATAAATAACTTTATGGCCTGCGACAGAACCACCATGTCTTCCTTTTTGATTTGAATATGTTTCAATAATTGCAGTTGCTGACATGATGAGACAGATATCGTCGTCTGATGAGGAATTTTCTAATTCTCTTTCACAACTGCAGACGCCCTCTTTGCCGAGTGCTGGGGGCACTCGGCAAAGCCAGCCAAGCACTCGGCAAAGGCTTTGCTGAGTGCCGCACTCGGCAAAGGTCTCTCGGCAAAGATTTTGTCGGCAAAAATTTCTTTGCCGAGTGCCAAAAATCGACACTCGGCAAAGCCTTTGCCGAGTGCCCGACACTCGGCAAAGTTGGAACCGAAAAAAACACGAAAAAATAGGAATTTTTACCCAAAAAAAATGGAAAATTTATTTTAGTTGGTGGAGGCCCCCACCGGTCAGCGCCCATCCATCTCCGGCTTTTTTTTGCATAAATTTCACAGCTACGCGGCCGACGGGATTCGAACCCGAGACCTCCCGCTGCGCACAAACCCCCTCTATCACTACACCACACTATCACTTGGTCTGGATTCCGTTTTAGTTCCTAATATATTATACTAAACCGAGTGTAAATTGTTTGTTTGAGGCCCTAAACGAATTCAAATAAAAAAGTTGTGAACTACAAAGTTTCATAACTTTTCGAGATCTACACTTTTAGTTTAGGAAGTTTTTTCCATTCGAGGTCGTTTACAAAATTTGAATTTTAAAATTTGGAAATTTAAACGCAGTTTTGCATGACAAGATGTTTTCAAATAAAAAAGTTGCCAACTACAATGTTTCATAACTTTTTGAGATCTACAATTTTTATTTAGGAAGTTTTTCCATCCGAGGTCTTTTGAAAAATTCAAATTTTAAAATTTTCAAATTCAAACGTCGTTTTTGCATGACAAAATGATTTCAAATCAAAATGTTGCCAACTACAAAATTTCATAACTTCTCAAGATCTACAAAGTTTATTTTGGTCATTTGTTCATCCGACATAGTGGTAGTAATATTGTTCACAAATCATATATATATCTCTCTTCTACTTTCATGAAACTAATATGAGACATATATCTTTTATAAACAACGTTATTGTCGCTTTGTCAAATGAAGAAATGACCAAAATAAACTTTGTAGATCTTAAGAAGTTATACAACTTTGTAGTTGAAAAGTTTTTCATTTGAATTCATTTAGGGCCTCAAAAATTGATTCGAAAAACTGATTTGTCGAGGGCCAAAAAAATACACACGGCAAAATGCCTCTTTGCCGAGTGCCAAAACATAGGCACTCGGCAAAATACGGCTTTGCCGAGTGCCAGAAAAAAGGCACTCGGCAAACTTATAGTAAATTGCTTGTTTGAGGCCCTAAATGAATTCAAATCAAAAAGTGGTCAACTACAAAGTTTCATAACTTTTTGAGATCTACAATTTTCATTTAGTAAGTTTTTCCATCCGAGGTCGTTTGAAAATTTTGAATTTTAAATTTGAGAGATTCAAACGTAGTTTTGCATGATAAGATGATTTCAAATCAAAAAGTTGTCAACTACATAGTTTCATAACTTTTGGAGATCTACAATTTTCATTTAGGAAGTTTTTCCATCCGAGGTCGTTTGAAAAATTCAAATTTTAAAATTTTCAAATTCAAACGTCGTTTTTGCATGACAAGATGATTTCAAATCAAAATGTTGCCAACTACAAAATTTCATAACTTATCAAGATCTACAAAGTTTATTTTGATCATTTATTCATCCGACATAGTGGTAGTAACATTGTTCACAAATCTTATATATCTGTCTTCTACTTTCATGAAACTAATGAGAGATGTAGATTTTATGAACAACGTTATTGTCGCTTTGTCAAATGAAGAAATGACCAAAATAAACTTTGTAGATCTTGAGAAGTTATACAACTTTGTAGTTGAAAAGTTTTTCATTTGAATTCATTTAGGGCCTCAAAAATTGCTTCGAAAAACTGATTTGCCGAGGGCCAAAAAAAATGCACACGGCAAAAAGCCTGTTTGCCGAGTGCCAAAACAAAGGCACTCGGCAAAATACATCTTTGCCGAGTGCCAGAAAAAACACTCGGCAAAGACGTATTTTGCCGTGTGCCAAAAAATAGCACTCGGCAAAATACATCTTTACCGAGTGCCAGAAAAAAAACACTCGGCAAAAACGTATTTTGCCGTGTGTTTTTGGTTGCCGAATGTATTTTATTTGGCACTCGGCAAACACGGTCTTTGCCGAGTGCCCGATAAAATACACTCGGCAAAGACTCCGGCACTCGGCAAATCGCCGGTTTCCCGTAGTGTTTGCAACAGAGAATTCTTAGCAGCCATGATTCTACCGACCTTGCGAGGCTGCTTGCAAGCTGTGACTGGCGTGGCCGGCTAGAAGCTGCTCGCGGGCAGCAGGCAGGGAGGAGGGCGTGGCCGGCTGGAAGGTTGCCGCGGCTGGATGGAAGGAGGCGGTAGCCGGCTGGGTGGTGGCTGCATGCGTTGGCTGGGACTTGGCGGCGGTGGCTGGGAGATCGCGGGCTCAGGGTATGGCACGCCGATATGTTTCCCATGACAAAAAACAAAAAAAGCCGGAAAAAGTTGACGTGGGCCTCAAATTTGATTTTTTAGATGTCATTTATTAGAAACTCTCGGAGATAACTATCTTGTTCCCTCCCAATATCTTTTTAGGAGTTGCCGAACTACAACTTTTTAGGAGAAAAAAGTAAAACACTCTAGGAGATGCTCTAAGGTGAAAGGACGTGTGAAAGAATAAAGAGTAAGAAAGTGTTCTTGATACAAATGTACAAGAGAAAAAAATATATAAAAGTGGTTAGGATAATTTAGTGATAGTATAGGATGATTCCTAAAGTAAAATTGTCTTCTATATTTGGAGAGTGAATTATTAAAAACTATTAGAGATGGTTTTATTTAATCTTCCCCATACTTTTTTGGCGAGATGGTTTTATTTATTCCTCCCAATACTGTTGGAGATATGCTCTTATATGGTGTAGCGGCCTCCCTACTTGTCATGAGTCTAGAGCTAAAATGATGAGATTCTGAATTCCAGCAAAAGTTTAGTTGAAGTTTTGAACCCTGACTCGTAGTCGTACCTGACTGGTAGTCGTACCTTGAGCAGTTAGTTGTACGTGACCGACAAGGATTGTAAATTCTTTTATTATTAGAAGCAACATGTAATCAAGTCAATATTAGAATCTATCACATCCGGTTTCAGAAACAAGGGAGCTGCTATATATATCTGCATAAATGAACCTTCCAAACCTTGTCATCTGCATCGATCGTAGAAGAGCACGTAGGTCGCCGCCGCAGCCGCCGGGTGTTTAGTAACAAATAACAAAAATCCGGCTATATGTCACCGTTACCGCCGGTCAGCTACGTGCCCTTAGATGCCGGCGCCGCCACGTCGTCTCCGGAGGCGGAGGAGGTCTCGGTGTCCACCGTCGCCGCCATGGCGGTCGCCACCGATCACCTCATGCTGAAACTCCAGGGCTACTCGTGGCTCAAGGCGATGCACGGCGAGAACGGCAGCTACATCGAGTCATCTGCGTTCGAGGTCGGAGGTCACACCTGGAGGATCCGATGCTACCTCAACGGCAACAACATGGAGGATGCCGGCTTCGTCTCGCTGTATCTGAACCTCTGTAGCGACTCCGTCGTCCACGCCGAGTACGAGTTCGCTCTGGTGCGTCACCAAGGCACGCCGCCGGCGTACGGTCACCAAGACACGCTGAGCAAGAAGTCGCTGGGCTTGCGCACCTTTGGGGGCAAGGATAACAACCCCGGCTGGGGTCGCCCGCGGTTCATCAGCGTGAAGAAGCTGGAGCGGTCCAGGTTCCTCAAGGACGACTGCTTCGCCGTCCGGTGCACGGTCACCGTCGTCCAGGAGCGGACCGTGAAGGAGAAGGTCGTCGTGCAGGCGCACGACATGGCGAGGCTGGGCCTGGGGATTCTCTGCAAGTGCGACGACGACCTGTGCAAGCGCCATCACGCCAGGCCTGCCGAGACTTTCTTGGAGAGATTTGCCAACTTCTGCTATTCCATCTGCCGTGGCCCCGTTTGAATAATCCAGTGAAATTAATTTATTTATCCACCAATGTGAAAGTGTGTGACATTATCTTGTGTTAATAACTTTACTCATATTATTATGTACTAGTTCTCGATGTTAAATGCTTTGGAGACAGCTTATACAATTTTGTGCAAAAATTGAGACCATAAATTTTTTTTGATAAATCCGATACTCCTGTTTATCGGTGACCTCCAGTATTGTTTTTATTTTTGCTATCGACAAAGTGAACCTTGATGTTTTTTATATCAATATATTATTATGTGGGTAAAATCTAATGTTGTGTCCAACGCAAATGCATGATAGTTCTTCTGTCTCGTGACTATACTTGTGAATGGATAAGCGCGGTTCATGTAGTTAAGTCTTTCTAGTCTTTGTGGTCTTTGTGGTGGAAGTGTCAACGTCTTTATATGGATTTAATTTCAGAAACAAAAAAACACTATTCACCTTATTGGTTAGCAACATGTCTATTGACCATGAGGCACTTATCATGACTTTGCCAATCTTAAGATCGATCCACTTAAAGTATCAGTTGGGTGGATGCAGCTTAACCTGGCCTGCGTGATGGTGCCTTTCGATGTTTTGATTGGCCGTTGGCCTGGCTACGAGGAAACGAGATTGAAATCTGTTCCTCTATGGTGTGGTCGAGCTCGGGCTGTGCGAAGCAAGAGAGCGGGGATGCGAGAGGATTTCTACCACAGGCCTGGCTACATGCAAGTGGACAACCAAGCAAATTTTCTTGGGGTGTGATTGGTTTCTGTCTCTTCTCGGCCTGGTTCGTTGTTGAGAGCGCGTGCTGGACAGGATCAAAGAATACGAACGCGTCTTGTTTAGTTGCTTGCCTCCGACTAGCCTATCTATGTGTTGAGCATGTAGCAAGCGAAATTTCTCCTCCCATGTGCTTACACGCACACTGCATGCATGATCTAGGTTTCGAGGAAACAAAGAAAATCCATGTACCTTGCAAGCTACGTCTGACTGCTAATTCAGCTAACCAATCAAGACATCTAGTGGGCCTAGCTAGGCTACTTGCAGCGTGTCAATCAGCCCCTTATGTATCCATCAAGCCTATAAGCCGATGTTGGCCTGGTTGCCTAGTTTCAAGCCCATCTGAGCTAGAACACGAAACCAATCATGCCTAATTAAGAAGAATGTGTTTGGTTCCATTGATATTTATGGATGAGAGATGGTAATAGATATTTTGAATGTGTTTGGTTCACGAACAAGCAGGATGAGGCGGTCACCTAGAGCCACTACCGGATTCGGACGCTTCGCCGAGTGCCTAATGCACTCGGCAAAGGCTACTTTGCCCTCGGCAAAGCCTTTGCCGAGTGCAGCACTCAGCAAAAAGCATCCGGTAAAAAATCCGTCGGCAAAGAATTCTTTGCCGAGTGCCTTTTATCGGGCACTCGGCAAAGTCGACACTCTGCAAAGTTGGAACCGAAAAAAAAACCCGAAAAAATGGGAAAAAATGGATTTTTTTTAATCAGTGGAGGCCCCCACAGCGCCCGCCCATCTCCGGCATTTTTCGCGTAAATTTCGCAGCAACGCGGCCGACGGGATTCAAACCCGCGACCTCCCGCTGTGCGCGAACCTCCTCTACCACTACACCACACTGTAACTTGTGTCTGGATTCCATTTTAATTCCCAACATATTATACTAAACCGAGTATAAATTGCTTGTTTGAGGCCCTAAACGAATTCAAATAAAAAAGTTGTAAACTACAAAGTTTCATAACTTTTCGAGATCTACACTTTTAGTTTAGGAAGTTTTTCCATCCGATGTCGTTTACAAAATTTGAATTTCAAAATTTTAAAATTCAAACGCAGTTTTGCATGACAAGATGATTTCAAATCAAAAAGTTGCCAGCTACAATGTTTCATAACTTTTTGAGATCTACAGAATTTATTTTGGTTGTTTTTCCATCCGAGGTCGTTTGAAAAGTTCGGATTTTAAATTTTTAAAATTCAAACACAGTTTTGCATGACAAGATGATTTCAAATCAAAAAGTTGCCAACTACAATGTTTCATATCTTTTCGAGATCTACAGAGTTTATTTTGGTTGTTTTTCCATCCGAGGTCGTTTGAAAAGTTCGAATTTTAAATTTTTAAAATTCAAACACAGTTTTGCATGACAAGATGATTTCAAATTAAAAAGTTGTCAATTACAAAGTTTCATAACTTTTCGAGATATACAAAGTTTATTTTGGTTGTTTAATCATCTGGTCATCCGATATAGTCGTTCTAACATTATTCACAAATCTTATATATCTCTCTTGTAGTTTCATAAACTACAAGAAAGAGATGTTAGATTTGTGAACAAATTTATTTTCACTTTGTCATATGAAGAAAAGACCAAAACAAACATTGTACATCTTGATGAGTTATACAACTTTGTAGTTGAAAATCTTTTCATTTGAATTAATTTACTGCTTCAAAATGTGATTTGAAATTTTCTTTGCCAAGTGTAAAAAACACTTGGCAAATAGCTTCTTTGCCGAGTGTAAAAAAACACTCGGCAAAGAAGCTCTTTGCCGAGTGTAAAAAAAATACTCGGCAAAGAGCTTCTTTGCCGAGCGTAAAAAAAAACACTCGGCAAAGGCGTCTTTGTCGAGTGCCCGAAAAACAACACTCGGCAAACCACTTGACACTCGGCAAAAAGCCGGTCTCCGGTAGTGAGCGAAATATTTCTTCTTATCCATTATGGATTTACCTAGACCAATACTTGAGATTCTTGTGCTATTTGGGTGATTTGTAATAGTTTCAAAATCAGACCAAGTATCTTAATACATATGCAAAAAAAATCATTATTGGCCCACCATTGATTACAGGATTGAGCTTTTATAAATCACTATTGGTTTGATACAAATAATAGCAGTCGTTTCGTTATGTTAAGGACCCTCAATTAGAGGCGTGCGGTCCAGCCGCTATAAAAATGATTTTTGTCCGCATCTGAAAAATATTGATATAGTAGTGTATTTAGCGTAAATAATAAAAGGTACAATAGTACGGGTAGTGTTTACCTGAAAAATACATGTCATCAATCTAAACGGAAAACGATGGAATTCTGAATTCCAGCCAAAAAATATTCGAAATTTTAAACCCTGATGATGACTCCTCGTCGCACCTTTTGAGCAGTTGTGCGTAACCGACAAGGATTGAAAATTGTTTTGTTATCAGAAGCAACATGTAATCGAGTCAAATATTAGAATCCAATTCTGGTTTCACAAACAAGAGCGCTGCTAGGAACACTACCGGAAACAAGTCTTTTGCCGAGTGTCTTGATGTTTGCCGAGTGTATTTCCTCGGACACTCGGTCAACAAGCCTTTTGCCGAGTGCTGCGAAAAAAACACTCGGCAAAATAAATGCACTTGGCAAACGATGCAAAAAGCACTCGGCAAAGTTCGACACTCGGCAAACTAGAAAGAAAACACTCGGCAAAGATAGGCAGTCGGCAAAGAAATATGTTTGCCGAGTGTAATTGTCTGGCACTCGGCAAAGAAATGTCTGCCGAGTGTAATTGTCTGGCACTCGGCAAAATAATTTTATTTTTTTTCTCTTTTGACCTTGAAACTTTTTCTACTCTCAACATACAACATGTGGTATTCCATATTAAAATTTGGTATATTTGTGGATCTTTTTGCTATGTTTAATTAATTTATTGTATTTCTAGGAATTTTTTCATATAAGTCAAATTTGAACTATAAGTGATTCAAATAATAAAATAAAATGAGTAGAAAAATGATATTCATGTTATTGAGTCTAGTGTGAGGCGTCACCCAGGAAATGAAAAGAAATTTCGAACATCTTGTTCAGGAAACACGACCACGAACGTGTGGCCAAATGGTTTTTAAATTCTAAAAAAAGGAAACGAAGTCTGAAAATCATGAGATTTGTCATGATGTAATGATATCATACGTGGAGGCTGTGGTAAAAAATTGAGAAGGTTTCGCACAATTTGTCACGTACGATATTTATAAACCGAAGCATCACACAAGAAGGATCGTAGCGTTGAAAAGGAATCAGTAAGATTTGAAGTCAAAGTGACGGTCGAATTGGGATTTGACTTCAAAACTTTTTATATAGACAATAGAGAACTTAGATTGTTTCATGTTAAAATTTGATAACTTTTTGTATAAACAAAGGGTTTGCCGAGTGTTTTCTTTTTTACACTCGGCAAACAAAAATTCCTAAAAAGGAGAAGAAAAAAAATGGGAAAATAACTTTGCCGAGTGCTCCCGATCTGGGACACTCGGCAAACAAAAATATCTACATAACCCAACGCCCCTCCCCTTCTTCCTCCGCACCTGGACCCCAGCGCGCCCACCCTTCTTTTTCCGGTCTTCCCTGACACCCGGCGCCCAGCGCCCCTCCCCTCCCTGCCGCCGCCCTCCCCTTCTTCTCCCTTTCTTCCCTGGCGCTGCCCCTTCCCGATCTTCTTCTTCCCCGGCACCGCCCCTCCCTAGCCTTCTTCTCTGGCGCCGGCCCTCCCTCTCCTAGATCCGGCAGGTGGAGGCCGGTGGTTGCCAGATCTAGGCTCTGGTGGTGGCGGGCGGCGTGCGGCGTGGCAGCGGGCTTCATGGTGCTGGCGTGGTGGTGGTGGTCCCCGGCGCCGCCCCTCCCCGACCTTCTTCCCTGGTGCCGCCCGTCCCTCTCTCAGATCCGGCCCTCCCTCTCCCGGATCCGACCGGTGGAGGCCGGTGGCAACCAGATCTAGGCTCTGGTGGTGGCGGGCGGCGTGGCGGCGGGCTTCATGGTGCTGGCGTGGTGGTGGTGGTCCCTGACGCCGGCCCTCCCCGGCCTTCTTCTTCCTCGGCGCCGCCCCTCCCTAGCCTTCTTCCCCGGCGCCGTCCCTCCCTCTCCCGGATCCGGAGCTGTTGGAGCTACTATCACCATGGGTATGTATTCACTACTGGAGCCGCTTTCTCCACTGCTCCTATTTTATTAATAGTAAGATGACCTCTTGGTTGCATTGTTGGGTTGTTCCAGCTGGTTTAGTAGTAGTAGCACCTCTGATTTGTTGTATGAAGAAACTGCACTGCCATTTTGATTCATGAAAATCACCATTTTGATTCATGAAAATCACAAGTAGAACTATACTAACATAATTCACGATTAGTAGTGCATCAAATATTTCTTGAACATATATGAGCAATGAGCTGTCGGTTGACCCAAATGGGAGCTCTTCATTGTCTTTTATCAGTAACTTGACATCTTTGAAAATCTCAAGTAGAACTATACTAACATAATTTACTGTAATGTAAGAAATATACATGGATGGACCACTCAAATAATGTCATTATATTTGAATTTGAGGGAGCAATGTAATAATAAGATTTTACTGTAAAGTTAAAATACAATTTTAATTTGTTTGTTTTGTTACCCTGGTTGCTTTTAGGAAATTTCTGGAGATGATCACTGTCTTGTGGTATTTCTTCTGTGAAATTTTGGTAATTATATACTTTTAAATGTGAAATTTCTGGAGATAGTCACAGCCTGCCTATCATTTCTTTGACACTTGTAGATTTGTAAGTTCTTCTTGTCTCTTGCAGCTGTACTGCTTTGTGAAGGCTAGAAGTAATTATGGGCAGCATTTGTATTATGAAAACTTGAGTATGTGTAAGAACTAAGAAGCTTGTATGCTATGGCCACTGCTTCGGGCCTGTTTGCTTGCTACCTCCCAGGCATAGAGCCGGCCTGTCATTAGTCTTTTAAATTTGCCATCTTCATTTCTATGTCTATGTGGTTATTATGAGAATTATGTTGCTAGGAGCATGATCTGCATACAGATATGGTATACTAAGAGTGTTTTGTATGGCAGCTATTAAACTGAAATATGCTGAGAAATGTTTTTTCTTTGGAAAATATGTTTGCCGAGTGTAATTCCCAAAAACACTCGGCAAACAATAATGGTTTGCTGAAAAAAAATTTATTTTTTTTCTTTGGAAAAAGGTTTGCCGAGTGTAATTCCCCAAAACACTCGGCAAACAATAATCTTTTACCGAGTGTATTTTGGAAAAAATACTCGGCAAATCACTTTTTTTGCCGAGTGTCAAATTTGACACTCGGCAAACCATTTGGCGAGTGCGCGATAAAAAACACTCGGTAAATAGCTGTTTGCCGACATTGTAGATGTCGTGTGCTGTTTGCTGAGTGTTTTTTGGTCTCTGCCGAGTGCCTGTGGCACACGGCAAAGTCACTGTTTCCGGTAGTGGAAGGTCCAGTCACAACTGTAAGACCTCCTAGGACGTTCATTTGAAGCGTGTCGTGTGTATGTTTATACTCTTCTTCTTAATTATAATAATACGTAAACCTTTTGCGTATTCGAGAAAAAAAAAACAAGAGAGCTGCTCTCTCTCTATATCTATCTATCTATATATTTATCTATCTACCTATATATATATATATATATATATATATATATATATATATATATATATATATATATATATATATATATATATAGGGTAAGGCTATTCTGCAGCTGCCCACAGAATAACTTATTCTATGGCCACCTCGATTTACGATAATATATGTACCAATTTACGATAATGATAATACACATTTACGATAAATGTGTTACTATAATTCAAGATGATACTTACCATAATGCTATAGTAAATCACTTATGAGGAAGTTATCATAATCTCATAAATTAGTATAGTAATTATCGTAACTCAAAGTGACCACAGAATAACTTATTATGCGGCTATCTATAGAACAATACGTGTGTGTATATATATATACACACACACTTCCAAACCCTAAGTCATCTGGCATCTATCGTCGAGTACCCCGCCGGTTGTTTAGAACTCATAAAATAATGAAGGCATACTACGTGCCCTTACATGGGGGCGCCGCACGCCACGTGGTCTCCGGAGGAGGTCTCGGCGTCTACCGTCGCCGCCACGGCGGTCGGCACGCGGCACCACCTGCTCAAGCTCGAGGGCTACTCGCTGCTCAAGACGACGCACGCCAAGAGCGGCAGCTACATAGAGTCCTCTGCGTTCAAGGTCGGAGGTCACACCTGGAGGATCCGTTGCTACCTCAACGGCAACAGCAAGGAGTACCCCGGCTTCGTCTCGCTGTTCCTGTACCTCTGTAGCGACGCCGCCGGACCCGCCGTCCACGCCGTGTACGAGTTCGCCCTGGTGCGTCACCAGGGCACGCCGCCGGCTTATGGTCACCAGGGCAAGCCAAGCAAGACGTCACACGGCGTGCGCTCGGTCGTCAGCGCGTTTGGCGGCAAGGACAACAGCTGCGGTTGGGGTCTCTCGCGGTTCATCAGAGTGGAGGACCTGGAGCGGTCCTCGTTCCTCCAGGACGACTGCTTCGCCGTCCGGTGCACGGTCACCATCGTCCAGGAGCGCACTGTGAAGGAGAAGGCCGTGCAGGCGCACGACATGGCGAGGCTGGGGATACTCTGCAAGTGCGACGACGACGTGTGCAAGCGCCATCACGCCAGGCCTGCCGAGACTTTCTTGGAGAGATTTGCCAACTTCTGCTATTCCATCTGCCGTGGCCCCGTTAGAATAATGCAAAGAAATTTATTTCTCGCCTGAAATTTCACTTTTTACTAGTACTCCATCAACATACACTACTGAATTCAGGTTCTTTGCCGAGTGCCTGAGGCACTCGTCAAAGGCCAAATTGCACTCGGCAAAGCCTTTGCCGAGTGCGGCACTCAGCAAAGAACACACGGCAAAAAATTGATTGGCAAAGACCTCTTTGCCGAGTGTCTTTTATCGGGCACTCGGCAAAGGCTTTGCCGAGAGCCCCAGGGGCACTCGGCAAAGAAAAGCGACCGTCACGGCGTCGGCCCCGTTGACGGTGCCTTTGCCGAGTGCCAACCCTGCAGGCACTCGGCAAAGATTTTTTATTTTTTTAAAAAAAGATTTCTTTGCCGAGTGCCCCCTGGCCGGCGCTCAGCAAAGTTTGATTTTTTTATAAAAAATTCTTTGCCGAGTGCCCTCTGATATCACATGTGGAGATATCCTGGTTTGTAAGCATCGTACGTGAAAACGTGCACCAGACCTTTTCAAATTTTTATCATAGCCTCCACATATGATATCACGACATCTCAACAAGTTTCATGATTTTTGGACTTCGTTTCCTTTTTATAAAATTTAAAAACACTTCGCACGCAAGTTCACGGTCATGTTTCGTCAACAAGATGTCCGAAATTTCAGGTCCGTTCCTAGATACGGCCTCACACTACACTCAGTAACATGACTATCATTTTTGAAACATTAAATTCTATTATTCGTACCGCGTGCAGTTCAAATTTGTATTTTTCAAAAAAATTCAAGTAAACGAAATAAAGTAACTAAATATATAAAAAAGCCACAAAAAATCCCCAAATTCTAACTAGGAGTTCCTGGTACCTTAAAAGGGCTGCACAAAAAATTTGGAGACAAAAAAAAATCTTTGCCGAGTGCCAGGGGATGGCACTCGGCAAAGAGGGTATTTGCCGAGTGCCAAGAATAAGGCACTCGGCAAAGAGGGTTTTCAATTTTTTTTTTAAAAAAATTCCTCTTTGCTGAGTGTCTTCCCAGGGGCACTCGGCAAAGACATTTCGAAAAAAAAATTCTTTGCCGAGTGCCGTGTCAGGAGCACTCGGCAAAGTATTTTCAAAAAAAAATCTTTGCCGAGTGCCAGATCTCGGACACTCGGCAAAGATTTTTTTTAAAAAAAACCTTTGCCGAGTGCCAGATCTGGGACACTCGGCAAAGAATTTTTTTTAAAAAAACCTTTGCCGAGTGCCAGATCGGGGGGCACTCGGCAAAGTATTTTCCAAAAAAAATAAAATCTTTGCCGAGTGCCAGATCTGGGACACTCGGCAAAGAAAATTAAAAAAAACCTTCTTTGCCGAGTGCCTAACAGCAGGCACTCGCCAAAGAAGGACGTGGCTGAACACCGTTACGCGGGGCAGCCTATGCCGAGTGCCGTGCTTTTGTCGAGAGCCTGGCACTCGACAAAGAAGTCCTTTGCCGAGAGCCTTTTTTTGCCGAGTGCAATTCTTTGCCGAGTGCGACACTCGGCAAAGAAGGTCTTTGTTGAGTGCCCGATTTTTGCACTCAGAAAAACATTTTGCACTCTGGCAAAGATCCCGTTTTCAGTAGTGATAAAAAGAGTGTGATACGAAATGCTGATGTGACTTTTTAGAAGCAACTTAACCCAAGAACATTGGTTGCACTCCTTTTTTGCACAAAGTAGTCATCGTATGATTCTACAGCATTCATTATGCGTAGGAAACGATCCTGACTCTAAGGTGAAAGGACGTGTGAAAGAATAAAGAGTAAGAAAGTGTTCTTGATACAAATGTACAAGAGAAAAAAATATATAAAAGTGGTTAGGATAATTTAGTGATAGTATAGGATGATTCCTGAAGTAAAATTGTCTTCTATATTTGGAGAGTGAATTATTAAAAACTATTAGAGATGGTTTTATTTAATCTTCCCCATACTTTTTTGGCGAGATGGTTTTATTTATTCCTCCCAATACTGTTGGAGATATGCTCTTATATGGTGTAGCGGCCTCCCTACTTGTCATGAGTCTAGAGCGAAAATGATGAGATTCTGAATTCCAGCAAAAGTTTAGTTGAAGTTTTGAACCCTGACTCGTAGTCGTACCTGACTGGTAGTCGTACCTTGAGCAGTTAGTTGTACGTGACCGACAAGGATTGTAAATTCTTTTATTATTAGAAGCAACATGTAATCAAGTCAATATTAGAATCTATCACATCCGGTTTCAGAAACAAGGGAGCTGCTATATATATCTGCATAAATGAACCTTCCAAACCTTGTCATCTGCATCGATCGTAGAAGAGCACGTAGGTCGCCGCCGCAGCCGCCGGGTGTTTAGTAACAAATAACAAAAATCCGGCTATATGTCACCGTTACCGCCGGTCAGCTACGTGCCCTTAGATGCCGGCGCCGCCACGTCGTCTCCGGAGGCGGAGGAGGTCTCGGTGTCCACCGTCGCCGCCATGGCGGTCGCCACCGATCACCTCATGCTGAAACTCCAGGGCTACTCGTGGCTCAAGGCGATGCACGGCGAGAACGGCAGCTACATCGAGTCATCTGCGTTCGAGGTCGGAGGTCACACCTGGAGGATCCGATGCTACCTCAACGGCAACAACATGGAGGATGCCGGCTTCGTCTCGCTGTATCTGAACCTCTGTAGCGACTCCGTCGTCCACGCCGAGTACGAGTTCGCTCTGGTGCGTCACCAAGGCACGCCGCCGGCGTACGGTCACCAAGACACGCTGAGCAAGAAGTCGCTGGGCTTGCGCACCTTTGGGGGCAAGGATAACAACCCCGGCTGGGGTCGCCCGCGGTTCATCAGCGTGAAGAAGCTGGAGCGGTCCAGGTTCCTCAAGGACGACTGCTTCGCCGTCCGGTGCACGGTCACCGTCGTCCAGGAGCGGACCGTGAAGGAGAAGGTCGTCGTGCAGGCGCACGACATGGCGAGGCTGGGCCTGGGGATTCTCTGCAAGTGCGACGACGACCTGTGCAAGCGCCATCACGCCAGGCCTGCCGAGACTTTCTTGGAGAGATTTGCCAACTTCTGCTATTCCATCTGCCGTGGCCCCGTTTGAATAATCCAGTGAAATTAATTTATTTATCCACCAATGTGAAAGTGTGTGACATTATCTTGTGTTAATAACTTTACTCATATTATTATGTACTAGTTCTCGATGTTAAATGCTTTGGAGACAGCTTATACAATTTTGTGCAAAAATTGAGACCATAAATTTTTTTTGATAAATCCGATACTCCTGTTTATCGGTGACCTCCAGTATTGTTTTTATTTTTGCTATCGACAAAGTGAACCTTGATGTTTTTTATATCAATATATTATTATGTGGGTAAAATCTAATGTTGTGTCCAACGCAAATGCATGATAGTTCTTCTGTCTCGTGACTATACTTGTGAATGGATAAGCGCGGTTCATGTAGTTAAGTCTTTCTAGTCTTTGTGGTCTTTGTGGTGGAAGTGTCAACGTCTTTATATGGATTTAATTTCAGAAACAAAAAAACACTATTCACCTTATTGGTTAGCAACATGTCTATTGACCATGAGGCACTTATCATGACTTTGCCAATCTTAAGATCGATCCACTTAAAGTATCAGTTGGGTGGATGCAGCTTAACCTGGCCTGCGTGATGGTGCCTTTCGATGTTTTGATTGGCCGTTGGCCTGGCTACGAGGAAACGAGATTGAAATCTGTTCCTCTATGGTGTGGTCGAGCTCGGGCTGTGCGAAGCAAGAGAGCGGGGATGCGAGAGGATTTCTACCACAGGCCTGGCTACATGCAAGTGGACAACCAAGCAAATTTTCTTGGGGTGTGATTGGTTTCTGTCTCTTCTCGGCCTGGTTCGTTGTTGAGAGCGCGTGCTGGACAGGATCAAAGAATACGAACGCGTCTTGTTTAGTTGCTTGCCTCCGACTAGCCTATCTATGTGTTGAGCATGTAGCAAGCGAAATTTCTCCTCCCATGTGCTTACACGCACACTGCATGCATGATCTAGGTTTCGAGGAAACAAAGAAAATCCATGTACCTTGCAAGCTACGTCTGACTGCTAATTCAGCTAACCAATCAAGACATCCAGTGGGCCTAGCTAGGCTACTTGCAGCGTGTCAATCAGCCCCTTATGTATCCATCAAGCCTATAAGCCGATGTTGGCCTGGTTGCCTAGTTTCAAGCCCATCTGAGCTAGAACACGAAACCAATCATGCCTAATTAAGAAGAATGTGTTTGGTTCCATTGATATTTATGGATGAGAGATGGTAATAGATATTTTGAATGTGTTTGGTTCACGAACAAGCAGGATGAGGCGGTCACCTAGAGCCACTACCGGATTCGGACGCTTTGCCGAGTGCCTAATGCACTCGGCAAAGGCTACTTTGCCCTCGGCAAAGCCTTTGCCGAGTGCAGCACTCGGCAAAAAGCATCCGGTAAAAAATCCGTCGGCAAAGAATTCTTTGCCGAGTGCCTTTTATCGGACACTCGGCAAAGTCTTTTCCAAAAAAAATAAAATCTTTGCCGAGTGCCAGATCTGGAACACTCGGCAAAGAAAATTAAAAAAAAACCTTCTTTGTCGAGTGCCTAACAGCAGGCACTCGGCAAAGAAGGACGTGGCCGAACACCGTTACACGGGGCAGCCTATGCCGAGTGCCGTGCTTTTGTCGAGAGCCTGGCACTCGGCAAAGAAGTCCTTTGCCGAGATCCTTTTTTTGCCGAGTGCAATTCTTTGCCGAGTGCGACACTCGGCAAAGAAGGTCTTTGCCGAGTGCCCGATTTTTGCACTCGGCAAAACATTTTGCACTCGGCAAAGATCCCGTTTTCAGTAGTGATAAAAAGAGTGTGATATTCTCTTGTATCAATATATTATTATAAACTGGTTCTCGATGTTAAATGCTTTAGAGACAGCATATACAATTTTGTACAGAAAAAATTGAGCCACTATTTTGTTTTTATTTTGACCGCGATTTTTTTGGATAAATCTGGTAGTCCTGTTTATCGGTGACCTCCGTTATTGTTTTTATTTTTGCTATCGATAAAGTGAACCTTGATGTTTTTCTTATATCAACATATTATGTCAGAGAAATCTAATATTGTGGCCAACACAAATGCTTGATAGTTCTTCTTTCTCGTGACTATACATGTGAATGGATAAGCGCGGTTCATGTAGACATGAATGAGGTCTGAAGGATGGATTTGAGTACCCACCCCAAACTGGGGCTCTAGTTGTTGGAGCTCTGCTGGGGGTACGTTTTTTATTTGGGCATCCATATTTAGCTATGGGGACTCAAGTAGCTAGGGGCCGTGCTAGAGTTGCTCTTATGGATTTATATTGACCATGAGGCACTTATCATGACTTTGCCAATCTAAGGGTTTGTAAATGGTTTGTGTGAGAGAAAATGGTTTGTGTGAGAGAAAAATACTGTTCCGACTAGAAATTTACGATCGTTTATGATAAGCCACGGCCAAACGAACACGCTGTTAGAGTATGATTGGTTGGGTGGACGCAGCTTAACCTGGCTTGCGTGATGTAGGCTTTCGATGTTTGATTGACCGTCAGCCTGACTCTGGGGAAACGAGATTGAAATCTGTTTCTCCATGGTGTGGTGTAGCGCTCGGGCTGTGCGAAGCAAGAGAGCGGGGACGCGAGACGAGAGGTGGCCGTCAATTTCTACCACAGGGCTGGCTACATGCAAGTGGACAACCAAGCAAATTCTTGGGGTGTGATTGGTTTCTGTGTCTTCTCATCCTGGTTCGTATATGAGAGCTTCGTGCGCGCTGGACAGGATCAAAGAATACAAATGCGTCTCTTGTTTGGTTGCTTGCCTCCGACTAGCCTGTCTATGTGTTGAAGATGCATGTTTGGTTACCCACATGGAGCATGTAGAAAGCGAAATTTCTCCTGTGTTCCATGTGCTTAAACGCGCATTGCATGAGCTAGGTTTCGAGGAAACAAAGAAAATCCATGTACCTTGCAAGCTAGGATACTAGCGTTGAATAACTTATTTTATTTTAATTAGTAATGGAAAAAGTCTACATCACCCCCACCTTTCATACATGGTCTACATCACCCTCCAACTATGAAACCGTCTGTTTTACCCCCTGAACTTTCCAAAACCGTCTACTTTACCCCTGGGCGGTTTTCAGCGGCGGATTTACTACAGTAACAGCAGGGTGCTACAGTATCAGTGTGTTTGAATTTCCTTTTTTTTATTTATTTCGATGAATTTTTGAAAAATCATAGAAAAATCTAATTTTATTGGACTCCACATGAGTAGATCTACACAGTGAATATATAATACGGTATACTTTAGTACAAATTTTTTTTGTAGCTTTAGATTAATTGGAAAATCCAATTTTGTCTGTAATTAATTAGAATTTATCTATAACTAAGTTATACATAGTCCAATGAGTATGAAATTTTTACTGTAGTTCAAACATACAATAATTAGCGTACCATAAAATTTTCACCACAATTGGACCATAGAAGCTGCAGCTATGAATTATTCCATTTAATTACAGACGGTTTTGGAAAGTTCAGGGGGGTAAAACAGACGGTTTCATAGTTCGGGGTGATGTAGACCAAGTATGAAAGGTGGGTGGTGATGTAGACTTTTTCCAATTAGTAATTGTCATGATAAAAATATCATTAGTGTTTATTTATTAGTGTATGATTAGTTATTATTATTTTTAGTTAAAAGATATAATTATCCAACTATTCTCTTCCTATCTACTCTCCTCCATATAACTAAACAACAAATGGCTGGTCCCATCCATTTAACCAAAAAGATAGTATGGATAATCCTGTCTCAAAATTTATGGATTGCTATGTCTCATCCAGTCTTACCCTCAACCCAGATAGGTAGCCGCCTCTTGGATGTGCTCATATGTGCCCTTCTTGTCTATACCTTGTTTCGAGAAAAGACTTTTGACATGAATTTTTTATTATTATTAGTAAGCGTCGGCATTATTTTCTTTGAGAAAAAGATAATGATATCATATATGTTTTACAAGAAACACAGATAATTAAACATCAAAAGTTTCACGTACACATTACAATTTCTATATATACTTGTGATAATTAAGCAATGCTTTTCTTCATGAAAGCTAGGCCAAAGGTTATTGTTTTATGTTTCGAATATGTCGGAGTGCTACGTATAGGTTGATTTACCATGAGAAACAAAACATCCCTAGGTTGATTTACCGAGAGAAACAAAAGTTGTTGGGAGCAGCTTTTTTTCTCTTTATTAAAACACATGATCATGAGATCATCTTGTTGAAAAATAAGGCATTTTCATATTTATTTTAATCCATAAAAATAACGCAATAAAAAAAGAGTGAAGTCATGAATAAAAAGACAGAAACAATTCACGACAAATGTTAACATGATGATAAGACAAATTATAGAGCCGAAACATATGTGAAACATTGTTTTACATAGCTGAAGCATCACAGACATGATCGTTTTACATAGCTGAAGCATCACAGATATGATCACAAATATAAAAGATGTGTTCTCAAATATTAAGATCATGATGATCACAAAATTAAAAGGAACCAGAAAGCCAGTACTAGCATAATCATCCAAATCAACCAAACAGAGCATGTTGAATATGAAAGCAGTATTGCCTAGGAACATCATGATATTGATAATGAAACTCAGAAGAGGATGAAGGAGATTATACCCTGCGGCGGAGCCGCTCGCACCAGGAAAAGCCATAGTGGTGCTTTGCTGTTGTAGTCGTCCCGCTCGATGCAGTGCAGAAAAGGACGCCATGAAGAGGCACCGCTACAGGTTCACCAGCGAGTAGTCGTGCCACCACCGACACTCCCCAAAAACGTAATCGCCCGTCTTCACCCGAGCAGGTGAAGCCCACGACGGAGACGCGTTCCGGAGGCCTACTCTTCCATCTCTGGTGCTCGCCGGAGGTGGAACGGGAAGAACTTGCGCTGCTGGAAAGTGGTGTATTGATTTGTTTTATAGGTAGAGGCCAGAAGACGAGAAGTCGACGGCACCGAGGGGTCACACCTCCCTTCTGCGGTGGGAGAGACGGAGAAGGAGAGCCAGAAGTCACGGGAGTTAACCTCCAATCAATTCGTCACAAGGAAACGGAAATGGAGTTTCAAAAATAAAGGCCTCGCCCGCCCGTCCGCTCGCTCGCCGCCGCCCGCCTGCCTCGCCACGCCCACGCGCACGGGCTCGGGCCGGGCCGGGTGGCGACGGCGGCGGCGCGCGCGCGCACGTGTGGCATCCAGGTGATTCACTTTACTTCTCAAATAGATCGATCAATGATCAAGTATTTAAGTAGAGTCGCCTCTCGATTAAATTCCCATATGGTATAAAACCATTAATGTACATGTACGGACCATAGAGTTTAATAGAGATATTAAAAAAATGGGCCAAGCCCATAATATCTAACACATCTATCTATGTTCTAGAACAAACATCACCATGGGTGTAAATAAACTCAACTGCTGACTAGTTGATCACCACTAGAACAAGTTTTGTTAGAAAAAAAAGAACATGTTTTGCTGGGTGGATCTGATGGATTGGCCAACTTGGCCCATGTCATCACCGACAAAAGTATCTATGTCTATCGTTTTCGATTTCATCACCGACAAATTCAAGAATACACGTACGTCGTTTCCAATTCCACCTGGAGTTAAGATCGAGCTGGTATATTTGCCTATATATATAAATCTTTCCAAACCAAAGTCTCGTGCCATCGATCGATCTCGATCGTCTTCGTCGCCGCCGTTTGTTAAGAACTCTTTTTAGGTTTTCACGAATTCGATTCGATCGGGGCTCTGGCTGGGGCGATGTCGAGCGGCTACGCGCCCTTACATACCAATCGCGATGCCGATGGCCTACGCATGCCGTCACCGGTGGCAGAGGAGATCTCCGCCGGACACCACATATCATGCTCAAGGTCGAGGACTACTCGCGGCTCAAGGCGACGCACTACGTCAAAAAGCATTTCTAGGGGCGGTTGTAGACCAATTGTAGGGGCGGTTTACCCAGCCGCCCCTACACAAGGGTCTCTACAAATCATGCATTTGTAGGGGCGGTTCCCAGGCGGCCCCTACAAATCGATTTGTAAGGGCGGCTGGAATAAGAGCCGCCCCTACAAATTGATTTGTAGGGGCGGCTGTACCAACGGGTATTTGTAGGGGCAGTTCAGATTGAACCGCCCCTACAGTACGTTTTCCCGCTAAAAAATCAAATTTTCAATTCAAAATCGCTTTGCCGAACGTCCCACAACCAACGTTCCGAACCGCGTTCGCGTTGCCGAACGCCCCGTGACCAGCGTTCGCGTTGCCGAACACCCCACGACCGCGACTACAAACATAAGAGTATTCTATAAATTACAATTACAAGTCCAATTCACATGAATATATACAATCCATCATTAAATATATAAATTCCATACACATTGTTATCAACGTCCTAGAGCTAGCCTTTCTGTCTCACGAAGGTTTTGGTACTGAGGATTTGTACCTAACTCAGACTCTCGGTCATGGTAGGCGCCTCTGACGTGTACAATCTGGTCCAATATGAAGTTGCAAAGGTCGTCGACGAGCTCTAAGAGTTGGTCATCCTTGTATGGGTCTCTTTTCATTCCTTTCTCTTCTCTCCACTACAAGAAAACAAGTTTCGGTTTAGTATTTCATACCATTTATGAAGTTTTTATACTATGGGTGAAGAGGTTCAAACTTACCCTTAAGGGGTGTCTCCTGTAGGCACCGATGTTACCCATCATAGAACATATATAGTATCCACAATGTACACTCCCAGGCTTCTGCTTGGGGCACTGTGTGTTTTGCATATAAAATGTTTAGTAATACTTTTTGACAGCCATGTAACAGAGTACTGAAGAAGTAAGTTACACTTACCGCACATAGTGTTTTATAGCTAGTTTTTCCTTCCTTGCTGGATCATGCCTTCCATGATGATTAGTGACATAGAACCTAAATGCCCTGTTCGAATTATTTTAGCAAATACAACTTGTTAGTATCCAAAAGTAAACGTTACAAGTATGTATACAAACATATAAGCTAATGAGGATTGTTGATATGTATACATCTTGAGAATCGATATGAAGTCTTTGTATGTCACCGTGTCCTTATCTAATGAATCAAAGACCCATGCCATGCTCCTCCCGACATCGACGGCTATACAAATCCAGTGGTTGTTGCATAGATTTAATCATAGAACTAGATAAGCCCTTTTGCATCGAATGAAATATATCGAACAAAGCTTTAAGTATAGAGTTGAGCTTACTCGAAGTTGTATGGTAGCCATATAGTAGAGTGGTGTTGGAGATTTTTGAATGCCAAGGCAATGTATGCCGCAACCTTAAGGGACTCTTCCCTTAGCTTCGCACTACGGATGCGCTCTTTCTCCCGAAGAGTCTTTGCAGCTGCTAGCTCTTTGGCATCCAGTGTCCACCGTTAGGGTAATTAAAATTTGTTTGGGCTATAGCTTGAGGGTCTACAATGTGCACTTGCATTCTACAAATCACGGCGTGGGTTAGTTACAACATAATTCAAAGATTACATTCATATCATATCGGGAGGACAAGGACTTACAGGCACCATGTGCGAATTAGATTCATCTCCATTTCTCCCAGGTGAAAGCATGTGTGCATGTCATTGAAGTCAAAGACAATTTTCCCAGCTAGGCTTCCAAATGTGCCGGTGGGAAAGCATGCTTGTATGATATCTATGCTCATTGGAGAACACGCAAGTACCAACATGGAACCTTCTCATTCCAAGTGGTAGCCGCTGGATGTCCCGGTTTGGTAGGAAGGGCTTGCATCTTTCATATTTTTTTGGGCAATCCTTTGACCATTTGATGGCATCAACATTTGGATATTGCTTTGCAATTTGGTGGAGTTTGCTACTGACGGCCTCCTCAGAACCCCGTGATGGGACTTTTTTAACTTGGTTTTTAGGCTTAAACTGATCATGGGAATTACCATTTGGACACCGACGAGACATCTTTGATCGAAACATAAACTAGCCTTATGTTGATTGGAATCTTCTTTCAGAGTTCCCATTCAGGCACGTCCTCATCTTCTTGTGCATCACCTTCTTCAGGAGGCACTCGTTGTTCATGTATCGGTTGTGCTTGTTGAGAAGACTGTGGCATCTCATGATGCACTTGCCCGGTACGAGCTGGAGAAGGTTGTGGCATCTCATCAGGCACATGCTCGATAGGAGGCGGGGAAGAATGTGGCATCTTAGGAATGTGGGGGTCACGAGATGGTGAAAATATCTCCCCGGCCTCAACAACTCACTCCAAATTTGGGAGAGGGAGAGGCGGTGAAGAAGCAGTCAATATAATGTCCCATTTGTGCCAGAGGATGAACTGCCCCATAACATCTCCGAGTAACACCAGCCCCTCGGGAGTTGCATAGTCTATCCTCCACTGCATGAACTCGGGCTTCACTGTATGCACCTCGACCCTAGTGTATTCCGATGGTATCTTATTATTGTGGTGTAAGCCACCGGGAGGATGTGCCACACCCGTTGCCACCTCCATCACAGTGTTCTACCGACCGCTGAGAAACACCAAGGTGCAACTATTAGGTTCCCGTATGAGATCGACTGGGGTTGTGGCTGTAGTGGAACCTTGGCTGCTAGGAACTTTTGGAGGGCTGCCAACTAATGCCAGTTCTCCCGGCGGCATCACTAATATACGTGGCTCTGTAGACATTCCTTGCTCCTCCAGCGCCTTCGCAACTAGAGCCTTCACTTGGAGCTCAAGACTAGTCTCCCGGTCTCGGCCATGTTTCTTGTACATGTGCCTGTCCTCTTCGAATCATTGCTTCCAGGTCATCCTTTTCCTTAGCCCCCTAGTGCGAACTGTGTGCTCCTTGTTTCCTAAGCCAAGGCTAAGCTCGTCCCTCTCTCTGGAAGGATTGAATGAGCCCGTCTCTTTGTCTTCAGCATATTTCAGTATCCTTGATACCGCCTTTTGGGTCTCTGGCTTATCAAACTTAAGATTACTGCCGGATGGTTCTGTACTCCTTGCATATATCTAGTTCCTTGAGCGTACCTTCAAGTTCGTCACATCGATATTCCCAATAGCTGCGGCCTCTTCATCCATCTTCCTAAATTGCTCTTCCTTGGCATAGTAGCCATCGGGGCCTAGATGATGGTGGTGTTTGTTCCTCTTCGCCAGCTCGGTGTTACAGGCACTGAGCTCCAATGCCTCCGCTGAAGTCTTCTGAGCCACGAGCTCCTCCCATTGACTAGGAGTTATTTTGCCGAACTTGTTGAAGGGAGTTAACCCCTTTTGGATATACTTCGTGTTGAGCTCCGACCTCCAACGTCGAAATGACTCTCCCATCATCCTGATAGCATTTTTTTACCAATTTGTGCTTACCCTCCGGAAATCTAAAATTGACCTTCAGATGCCTATCCCATAGTGCATTCTTTATGTTCTCTAGTACCTCTTTCCAGTTAGGGATTGCTGGGTTCAATTTATCTCTTACTAGGGCCCCAATCGCATTACGGAATCGTCCTCTTAATTCCTTCAGCTCAAGGATCTCCCCTGCTGGCCCAACCTCCATTATCACATAGCAAGCCTTATCTGGATATAGATTTCCTTTTCTATCCCCTCATTTCCTCTTAGGCTTGGTAGTCATGGTTGTGTCTTGAGTTTGTGGAGCAGAGCCATCGTGATCCATCTCTGTGGTTGTTGCCTCTGCTCTCCTTTCCTCTACTCCGTCTTGTCCAGCGAGATGTCGCAGACGTCGACGTCATCTTTTCTGAGTTTCAGGAGGGACCTGTATATAGGATAGGTCAAAGTGTTAGCAGAGGTAACACAGCCAAAGCTTTAGCAAAATTTACATGCTAAGGCTTCTTCCCTACCTCCTCGTTCGGGTCAAAATCCTTGTCCAAATCTTCCTCTGTTGGCCTCCTTCTTGCTTCAGGTGGGAAAGGATCCTCGGGACTTTCATATCCCTCTTCTAACTCATCATCCTCTTCTTCTTCACCTTCAGCAGCCTCTCCTTCAGGGCCTTCCTCCTCGTCACACTCCTCCTGAGTAAGCATCACTTCTAGATCCTTTTCTACCTCATTATCGAACTGTTCCTGAGTAAGCTGGTCCTCTAGTGCTTGCTCCTCAAGGGTTGACTGCTCATCATGCTCGGGGCATCGAGCTGCACTGTCTGTTGTCCGCAACATTATTTTGCGCTTTGTTCTAAAAGATGCAAGAAAGTGTGCTTTAGGTACGTGAGAAGGTATAAGAAATAAAAAAGGTCTATAAACCAAAGTAGTCCTATAAAACAACAATATAAAAAACGAGAAGTAGCAGTGGTAGAGGCCTTAGAAACATGTCAATCATCATCTGATCTTGAACTTGGAGCATCAGGGCATCATAACAGAAAAGAGAGGAGAAGGTAATGTAGGGGCGGCTGCTAATGATGCCAAGTTCCTCACAAGTTCTTGATCATCAGCTCATATTCCATATAATGTGTGGACTTGGACAATTTCATCATCGGCAAAACAAAGAGGAGAGGAGAGGAGAGGGGAGATTTGGCAAAAAAACCAACAGCTGCTTAGCAAACATAGCGCAGCAGCTGATGGCAAAAGACAGGACAATGTGAAAACATAGTAAATCACTTACTGCTATAAGCAAAAGGCAGAAATTAGTAGTAGTAGGACAGTAGTAGAAGTAGTAGTAGGAGCAGCAGTAGTAGTAGAAGTAGTAGTAGTAGTAGAAGTAGTAGTACTAGTAGTAGTAGTAGAAGTAGGAGGAGTATGAGTAAGAGGCCTTAGAAATATGTCAATAATCATTTGATCATGATCTTGGAGCATCAAGGCATCGTAACTAATAAGTGAATGAAGGTAAGGTAGATGATGCCTAGTTCCTCGCAAGAATTTGATCATCAGCTCATTTAAGATATTATATGGAGAAGACAATTTCATCATAGGCAAAAAGGAGAGGAGAGGAGAGGAGAGGAGAGGAGGCCAAAAAAAGCAACAGCTGCTTGCCAAAATAAATAGAGCAGCACGAGCTTGACAAAACAAATAGAGCAGCTGCTGCTGCCAAACATAGAGGAGAGGATAAGAAACAGAGTGGAGACGATGGAGCAGCTGCTGCTGCCATGCAGGAAGCCGATAGGCAAGTACTATCGGCAAGCCGATAGGTAAGTACTATCGGTAAGCCGATAAGCCAAGTAATTATGCAAATTACCAATAATTATGCAAATAGGTTAGCAAGGCTTTGATCAATACATCTATAAAAACTTGTGATAGCAGTGTGGAACTGACATTGGCATCTGCAAATGACATTTCCTCTTCAATTTAGTGCTATTAATTAATCATTCTAGGTGCAGTCTAAAAACATGGAAATATATGTGATTGGTAATTGATTTTACTTCCATGTCTCATTCTTTTAACCAGCAAAAAATAATGAAGTCAATTTAATCTGATAGTACCATCCAAGAGCCACATGCACAAGCTAACAGTTTGTCTAGGTTTAGGTTTTCAGTATGTCTCAATTAGGTGGCAATATGTAACCAACTGCAGCTTACCAGTTACTCGAGGCGAGTCAAGAAACTAGCTACAAGTCATCACAACAATAGACCATTATTTGGAATTTGAAATTCTAGAGCACAATACAACCAACACATCAGGTAGATCACAGCATCAGGTAGTTCACATTCAGAAAATAGCACTGAAATTGAAACTGAAATGAGCACTAAAACTAAACTAAAATGAGCACTGAAAATTAACTAAAATGAGCACCGAAACTTAACTGAAATGAGCACTGACACTTAGCTGAAATGACCACTATCCTGTTTTTAGAAATTTAATAGTACTGACACAACACTACAGACACTTAGCATAGTTACTTTCAGTACCAATGCATGAATAGATTTACTAGTGCCCTGTAATGCAGTTCAGAAAACAACACTAGGTAATGCATGAATAGACTAGTACCAATGCAGTTTCACTTCACACTACATAATGCATGAATAGACTATTACCAAAACAGCAATCCAGTTCCCACTAGGTAGTGCCGCAGTTCAAAACTAAGTGTAACTGAAACAATCACTCCATCAAAACTAATTATAATTCCATCAGCAATAGATGCTACAAATAATAAAGGCGTGAATTTAAGTCATACTAGTAAAAGATGCAATCAATGTAGGGAAGAAGCAGGAATATTAGCATATAATTTTCAGTGCCCTATAGCACATACCTAGAGAAGAAGTAGGAATGGAGAAGGGGATTGGTGTACCTGGAGGAGACGGAGGCCTTAGCGAGGGAGGTCGAGGACGGAGACGGGCGGCGGCGGCTCTCTAGGTCAGAGGAAGAACCCCGCGCGGTGAAGCTAGAACGGCGCGGTAGCGGGCCGAGAGACCTCAAGGACAGAGCCAAGGGACGGAGGTCGCAGCGTCGGAGGTCGAGGTCAGAGATGGGGCGGCGATGGGCCGACCGGCCTTGGCCTCTCAAACCCTAGCCACCAAGATGGGGCGGCACCGTCGCGGCCTAGGGATGTCGAGCTTCGGCCCGAGGGTGAGGAGATCGGGCGCCAGCGTCGGGGCGATGGCTTCGCGGAGCGCGTCCACGGTGGAAAGGTCAGGGAGGCAGCGGCGACGAGAAGATTTGGTAGCCTGTCGGCGTCGGTGAAAAGAGTCGCGCCCCGGAGTTAGCCAAACGTCAGGCCCGGGCGCACGGCGACATATATGCTCGGTGCGATTTGCAGGGGCGGCTTAAAACACCGCCCGCCCCTACAAATCGATTTGTAGGGGCGGTTCCTGAGTAAGCCGCCCCTACAAATATTTTTCAATTTATTTTAATTAATAATTTTGTAATTTATATATAAAGAAAATAATGAAAATTTATATAATACTTTTTTAATTATTCTATATATAAATAATTTCATGATATATATACAGATATAATTATATATTTTGTTCTTTACAAAAAGAATATTTTAAAATTTTAAAATTTAAAACAACTAAATAATTCCATCCCCAGTAAATGACCTTAAATGAAAATTTTGTAAACATCAAAGTTGTAGAACTTATCAAGATGTACAACTTTTATTTCGGTCATCTTTTTATTTGACTAAATTTGGACAGTTCAAATTTTGAATTTCAATAAATATCAACTTTAAATTAGATTTTGAAACCATAAATGATTTCAACTACAAAAGTCGTGAACATAAAAGTTGTTGAACTCATCACTATCTACAACTTTTATTTTGATTATTTCTTCATGTGATAAAGTATTAGTAAACATTGTTCACAAATACACATATCACTCATAGTTTCATAAACTATGAGAGATATGTTGATTTGTGAACAATATTTAATATCATTTTGTCAGATAAAGAAATAACCAAAATAAAAGTTTTAGATCTTGATGAGTTATATAACTTTGGTATTCATCACATTTCCTGATCCAGCCGCCCCTACAAATATTTTCTATTTTATATTATTCTATATATCTAGAAATATTTTCTATTTTTTATATCACAAAAACACAAAGTAATATGAAATTTTGTAGTAATAAAGTGGATGTTCAAATAGAGTCATCTGGATGTTGCAAAGGGTAGTCTCACACACATGCATAAAATGTAGTCTCATACACATACAAAAATATGTAGTCTTACACATGTACATAAATATATAGTCTCACACGCATGCATAAATGAAGTCTTACAAACACACACTTACACAAACACTCCACGTTCAATAACTAGCTAGCCCGCTGTAACGACTTTCCCTTTGACACCTTTTCGTTCCCATGGCATTATGTCTTTGGGGAGGTTCTTTTCCACAACACTGATCTTCTTAGGAAAGTCTGTGAATAGCGGCATCTCATCGTACTTATTGTAAGCTTCAACATCATCCACGCCATCGACTCCAATAATGTGTTGTTTCCCGGAGGCAACCACGTGCGTTGTCTTCTTCTTCGGGGGGAGGTTACTTTGTGGGTCAGACATAGAAAACTTGTGCGATACGTGAAGCGAGCACACAAGGGTCATCTTGGTAACCTAGATTCTCGAGGTCCAGGACTCTCAATCCGATCTCGTTCAGTTGGTGTTGTTTGATCCAGCGGCATCGAAACAGGGCCACCGTTATATCCCTTCCATAGTCAAGTTCCCATATCTCTTCAATGATGCCAAAGTATTGGATCTTTCGTCCTAATCCATCTAGAGCCTCTATTCGAACATCGCTGTTTTGGTTCACATATTTACTATCCTTTGCATGGGTATAGTACGTGTACCCATTGATGTCATAAGCATTCCAAGATGTCACTTGTCTCGATGGCCCCTCCGCCAACCTACTGATGGTAATAGTCTATGGTTTCTTCAGGCGATATGTTTTGGTCCTTCAACCATGTAGTTAGTCGTTGCTTGTGCTGTTTCATGACCCAATCATCCGAACGGCCATTTCTCTCCGCCATAATGATAGCGAAGTGTTCATCAATATATGGTTGCATCAGTTGTGTACTTTGCAAGACATTGTAATGCGCCCGACTCACCTCTTTGTAATCATGGTCGATGAACACTTTTCTACCACTGGTGCCCTTCCCAGCCAGCCTACCCTTATGACGAGAATCAGGATTACCAATCCTTTTCTATACTTTTAGGTACTCTTGACAGCACTCGATGACTTCTTCAGTACTGTAACCCTCTATCATGGAGCCCTCTGGGTATGCTCGATTATGCACGTATCGACTTAAAACCGACATGAACCGCTCATATGACCACATTTCATGCAAGTAGCAAGGGCCAAGCGCCTATATCTAATGAACCATGTGAATCATGAGATGTGGCATTATATCAAAAAAAGCAGGAGGTAAACACATCTCTAGTTGGTTTTGTGTCTCCACCACAAATTCATGTAGGTCACTCAGCTCTTCCTTGCCAATCGTCTTCTATGAGATCTTCGAAAAGAAGTAGCACATGCGGGTGATGGCTATTTTCAAGAACTCTGGCTTTATAGCCCTGATTGCAATAGGTAGAAACACTGTCAGCATCACATGTCAATCGTGAGCCTTGCAGTGTGTTATTGACAAGTCCTTCATCGACACTAGCTTCTTCACATTTGCTGAAAACCTAGTCGGGACTTTGATCTCCCTCAGGAAAGTGCATATAGCTCTCTTCTCGTCTGGTGTTAGGTTGAAGCACGCCGCGGGCAGAGTGTATTTTCCATTAGCCTCAGGTACCGGGTGAAGCTGTGGCATCACGTTTAGATGCACCATGTCTTTCCGTGCTTTCAGACCATCCTTTGACTTGCCTGTGTCCATCAAGGTAGCAATGAGACTCTCAAAGACATTCTTCTGCACGTGCATAGCATCAATGGCATGGGGGACCTCCAAGTCTGACCAATAAGGTAGATATTGAAAGAAGATCGATTGTTTCTTGAAAGGTACACCTTCGACAGGAGGTGTGCTTCTATCTCTGTTCGTTCCATCCGGATTCTTCTTTCCATAGATGACGTGTATGTTTTTCACCATTCTGTACACATGTTCTCCGTTATGACGTCTCTCCGGAGGGGGTTCAATCTCCGGGGCGTTGTCATAAAATCTAAAGAACAAGTTGCTGCAGTACTTGTGACTTGTCTTTAAGAAGCATCGGTTCCTTAGGTAAACTATCTTCTTGGATGCATCCAGGTACACCCATGTAGTACCATCCAAGCAAACCAAGCATCCCGTCTTCCCTTTGATCTGTCTAGACAAAGCAAACAGCGCGGGGTAATCATTGGTAGTAACAAATATTATTGCTCTACATATGAAGTCCTCCTTTCGGAATGCATCATACATCTGCTCCCCATGCCTCCATAGCCTCTCCATTTCTTGCATCAAGGGCTCGAGGAACACGTCTATATCAATGCCTGGTTGTTTAGGGCCAGAAATAAGAATAGTGAGGAGAAGGTACTTTCTCTTTTGACACAACCATGTTGGAATGTTGTACATGGTCAAGATCACTGGCCATGTGCTGTGGTTGCTCATCCTCTCATTGAAGGGATTCATTCCATCGGTGCTCAGGCCAAACCATACATTCCTTAGGTCATCGCTGAATTCTTTGTTCTTCTCATCAAACCTTTGCCACTGACTACAATCAGCCGGGTGTGCAATCTTATCATCATCCACCTTGCGCTCATCATCCCACCTTGTCATGAGTGTGGCTTCTTTAGGGTTTAGGAACATACGTCTCAAGCGGTCGGTCACTGGTAGGTACCACATTACCAGGGTAAGAATTCTTCTCTACTTTGCATCGTTGTCTAATGGAGTGTCCTCTGGGGGCTGAGATTCTTGTACCACCTTTTTTGTACCCTTCTTATTCCTCTTTTTCCCCGTGGATGGTTCGTCCCCACCATAAAGGTACTTGTTCTTGTACCGGCTGGCCTCACACCGGGGACATTTATCCAATGACTTGAACGTTTCGCCATGAAAAAGTATACAGTGGTTGGGGCATGCATGTATTTTTTCAACCCCCATTGTCAATGGACTTATGACCTTCTTCACTTGGTACGTGTTGGCGGGAACTGAGTTTGGTTGTGGCAGCACCCATGACAGGAGATGCAATAGATCATTGAAACTACAGTCTGACCAGCCATACTTAGCCTTCAGGATGAGCAGCCTAAGCACAAAACGTAGTAATGTCCAATGTGTCGGACAGCCCTTTTCAATACCATACACAGTCTCCTTCGATGCTTTTGTCACTCTTTTTAAATTTTCTAGACCTTTCGGGCTATTTAGTAAAATCTCTGGTCCAAGGGTTCTAATCATGTCATCTAAATCATCTTCAACTCCGACACGTGCTCCAGCATCATTATTGGCACCACATTCGTCGTTACCATCCCAACCAGCAGCATCACCACCTTGTTCATTGCCAAACTCAAAATCCATTCGTGCATCAAGCTCTGCTGAATATTGGGACAGGGATTCTATGGTTTCGTCGTCGTATTCCTCCTCATCCTCGTCGTTAACAATAACCGTTTCACCATGATGAATCCACACTGTGTAGTCCTCAACAAATCCTCGCATAATCAAATGTGATCTGATGATAGTCACATCTGTCCATGCCATACGGTTCTTGCAATCTTTACAGGGGCAAATAATTGTATCCTTATTCTCTTTCAATGTCGTTGCATGCTTCGTTGTGGCTTCAATAAATTTATCCACCTCTTCACGGAAACCTGCCTTGAACCTTAACGAACCATACATCCAAGAGTTCATGTACTCCACCTTTTACAACAATAACAAAACAAACATTAAATGACTACTTATTCACATATATATAAAAATGAATCAAAGTAATAATTATTTGAGAATAATTGTATATACCTCAGATATATATGAATATAAATCTAATATAATTACATGAAGCATACAAACACACCATGGTAGAGAAAAATTAATTAATGACCTATTTATCCATAAATAATTAAAATACATATTTATTGATTACAATAAACAATTTCAAAGACAACAATTAGCAGTAATTATACTTTACCCAATATCTTTCATACAAACCCTAGTCCAATTTTATCAAACATAAATTTACAAAAACGAAATTAATAAAAAAATCAAACCCTAGATCTAGATCACATGCACATGAAACATCCATAAAACTAATTAACGGTTCACTAAAATCAAGAAACATGGACCAAATAAGGGTATGATCTTGTTCTCCTCCTTAATTTACCCTAGTACATTTAAAAGTTGGGTCTAATTTGCTCATAAATAGTTCAAGCACCATAGAAGAGAGAGGAAAACAAAACTCTAATTACTCACTAACCAACCATTAAAACTTCAAAAATAGTTTGGAATAGCATTTTCTTACCTTCTACAACCTCTCCACCAAAGGATTTGAGACCAAAACCTTCCCCCCTTAATAGAGCAATTTTTGGGAGGTGCCCAAAGCCTCCCCACCTTTTTTTCACAGATTGGAGTGAGTGATCCGAGGAGGAAGAAGGAGCTGCGTCTGTTTTATATGGGGGGCATTTGTAGGGGCGGCTGGTGATTGAGCCGCCCCTACAAATCGGTGTTATAAATACGGGGTCATTTGTAGGGGCGGTTCAATCACCAGCCGCCCCTACAAATACCATTTCCAGAGGCGGCTGGTGATTGAGCCGCCCCTATAAATCAGACCTCATTTGTAGGAGCGGCTCGTAACACCAGCCGCCCCTACAAAAAAATCGAACCGTTGCTAAAAAATCGTTTTCTACGTAGTGACGCACGGCGGCAAGAACGGCAGCTGCATAGAGTCCCCTGCGATCAACGCAGGAGGCCACGCCTGGCGACTCCATCTCTATCTCAACGGCGCAAAAGAGGAGGACGCCGGCTTCGTCTCGCTGCACCTCTGCCTGAGTGACGCCGCTGCCGCCGCCGCTGGGACCATCGTCCACGCCGACTTCGAGCTCGCTCTGGTGCACCACCAGGGCACGCTGGTGCGCTGGCCGTCGTCGTACGGCGTCTCGGCTATTCGCCCCTTTTCCCCAGAGACACCATGGGGCTGTCAGCGATTCATCAGCTTGGAGCACCTGGAGCGCTCCATGTTCCTCAAGGACGACTGCTTCGCCGTCCGGTGCAAGGTCACCGTCGTCGAGGACCGGCCGTGCGTGAAGGAGGGGGTCGTGGATGCGCAGGACGTGCAGTGGCTAGGGTTGCTCTGCATGTGCAACGATGCCACGTGCAAACGCCACCACGCCGACGCCTGCGCAGACCCTTTGGGAGCAGTTTGCTAGGATGTGTCGTTTCTTCTTTGAATAACTTGTGTTTGTCGCAACTCACTTTTTTTCGTTCGTGTACGTTCGGAAAGAAATAAAAGTTATGCGTCGTTTCATGTTTCATGTGCATCGATTTCTAACCATAATCTCTACCATCGACCACCTCGCACATGAGCCACCCGTCTTGGTACTCATGTCGTTCTAATTTATAGGTCGTTTTGTCATTTCTAGATATACAATTTTTATTATGTCGTATAGGTGTATAGTAAAAAGTATATACGTAGAAAAAACAAAATGACCTATAATTTAAGATAGAGAATGGTACTCCATAACTGCTCCATGCAAATAATCTATCCGCCCTAATACTAAATCTATCCTCCCTAATATTAAAGAGACAAAATTTCAGCCAAGTTTTTCATCTTTCTTCTCTCCCTCTCATATAGGTGCACTATGGGAACCAGGACGGCAAAGCCCAAAAAACACTCGGTAAAGGGTTTGCCGAGTGTAACACTCGGCAAACGACACTCAGTGAAACTTTTAACGGCAAACAGACTTTGCCGAGTGCCCAAAATACACCCGGTAAACATTTTTTTCAAAAAATAAAAAAAAGTCACCACCGCCCGATCTCCGCCGGCCGCCGTCGGTCTCCTCGGCGGCGCCCTTCCCCTGCGCCGCAGCCCAGCTTCACGCCCTCCATCTCGCCTCCGCTCCCCGGCTTCACGGCCGCCGCCACGAGCCACCACTGGCCACCACCGGCCACCACCACGCCACCGCCGCCCACACCACCACGCCACCACCGGCCACGTCCGAGCTGCCTCCCGCCGTCGGATCCAGGGAAGAGAGGGAGAGGAGGGGGCGGCCGCCGGATCCGGGGAAGAGAGAGAGAGGAGGGGGCGGCCGCCGCCGGGGAAGACAGGGAGAGGAGGGGGAGGGGTGCCGGCCGCCGACGGCGGCAACAAGGAGGGGAGGGGGGCCGAGTGTCAAGGAAGAAAAGGGAGGGGGCGCTGGGAGCCTGGTGCGTGTGGAGGAAGAAGGGGAGGGGGCGCTGGGGGCGGGTGCGGAGGAAGGAGGGTGGGGTGCTGGGTGTTAAAGAAGATCTTTTTGTTTGCCGAGTGTCCCAGATTGGGGCACTTGTCAAAGTTTTTTTTTCATTTTTTTTCTTCTCATTCTTTTCCAGAAAAAAAGATTTTATTTCTTTGCCGAGAGTTTTAGATCTGAGCACTTGGCAAAGTTTTTTTTCATTTTTTTCTTCTCCTTCTTTTTTAGAAAAAAAGATTTTATTTCTTTGCCAAGTGTTTTTTGACACTTGGCAAACCTCATCTTTGCCGAGTTTTTTTTTACACTCGGCAAACCCCCTCTTTGCCTAGTTTTTTTTTTTGCCGAATATTTTTATCGCAGCACTCGGTAAAGAACTTGTTCGCTGAGTGCCCGAGCAAATACACTCGGCAAATATAAAAACACTCAAATTTAAGGATTCCGGTAGTGGTGGAGACTTGAGTCCGTACGGGACATGTAATAGTAGCCTCGGATAAAAAGAAGGAAAGAAGAAATCAGCAAGATTCAAATCGAATTTTAAAGGGGGTCTAAATTGAATTAAATAAACAGCAAGATTTTTCTCAGCGCGTCACGTCACGGGAAACTCAAACATATACACAAGCGCTACCATAAAACTGCATCACAAAAACAGCATTCCTCAAATTTTGCACGAGGATCCGAAAATCATGCCACACGAACACCAGATCGACCATAAATTAAATACCGCTACACAGTAGATCAAATCGAACTGTACAACCACTCGGAATCGAACACAGATAAATTAAATACCGCTAGGCAATAGATCGAATCGAACGCAAAATTTTTGCCTCTCTTTTGATCACATTTTTTCCTGTCTGACCCTCTCTTCTTCCCACGAACGAGTCTGGGCGGTTTCAACTCGTCACGTCTCCCTTTCCGAATAGAATACAAATCAAAATCATACTACCTCTAACTCGAAGGAGAGGATTTGGACGAAATTATAAACCCTAATAAAAATGCCCAAATTCCAAATCTGTCGAACTCTAAACCTAAGATTACGATAAAGAATCTTACCGGCGGCCATAGGCCTGGCCGTCGCCGCCGTGCGCATCAGGACAGCCGGCCGCCGCCGTGCGACCTCGGGCCATCTCCCGGCCACGCGCACTTGAGGTTGCGTGCATAAGCGCCATCGACCATCGTTACGCATAGCCGCGCACAGGGCCGCACCATAGCCTCAGTCGCGGGCCTCGGGCCTCCGCCACTACAAGCATAAGGGCCACGACCGCCGCCCTGACGGGCAAGACGCCTTTCGAAGCTTGGTATGGGCGCAAGCCGAGCGTGTCCTTCCTCCGGACATTCGGCTACATCGGCCACGTCAGGAAGACGAAGCCGAACCTCACCAAGCTAGAGGACAGGAGCACACCCATGGTGTTCCTAGGCTACGCGGAGGGTACCAAGGCGTACCAGCTCTACGACCCACGCAGAGACAAGGTGCTTGTCTCACGCGACGTGGTGTTCAACAAGGAGGCGGCTTGGGACTGGAGCAGTCCGAGCACGGGGGAAGCTGGCGGCTTCACCAACACCTTCGTCGTCGAGCACCTGATCATCCACAGTGGTGGAGACGCTGGGGAAGAGGTGCCGAGCACTCCGAGAGGAGTGCCGAGCACTCCAGCGGTAGAGCCGAGCACTCCTGGGCAGTGCCGAGCACTTCGGGAGGGATACCGAGCACTCAGGGAGGAGTGCCGAGCACTCCTGGAGGGATGCCGAGCACACCAAGAGTGGCGCCGAGAGGTTCTGCAGTGGTGGCGACCACTCCAGGACGGATGCCGAGCACTCCCGTGGCGGAGCCAAGACGACTTGCAGTGGTGCCAACCACTCCAAGACTGAGGCTGGGTACTTCTACAGTGTGGCTGAACACTGCCGGAGTTATGACAAGCTATCCAGAAGTAGTGCCGAGCACTGCAACCGGGGTGCCGAGCACTCCAAGTGCTGTGCAGAGCACTCAGGTGGAACAGGGAACTCCATCAACGCTGATTGAGTTCGCCTCACCTCCATGTGACATCACTGAGTTCGTGGACGCCTACCACGAAGGTGAGGAGGTGCGGTTCCGCAGGCTGGACGACATCGTCGGCGGCACAGGATCCTCAGGACTGGCTGGTCAGCTGCTTAATGACGCAGAGCTGCTGCTTGTCAGTGCAGAGGAACCACCCACGTTTGCGCTAGCCGAGCGGGACGGAAACTAGCGACGGGAGATGCTAGAGGAGATGAAGGCGATCGAGGAAAACAAGACATGGCAACTCGTCGATCCACCTCTAGGATGTCGTCTGATCAGCCTGAAGTGGGTCTACAAGGTCAAGCGGGACGAGCTCGGCGCCATTGTCAAGCACAAGGCGCGCCTCGTCGCCCAAGGCTTTGTTCAGCGCGAGGGCAGAGACTTCGAGGAGGTCTTTGCGCCAGTAGCGCACATGGAGTCGATCCATTTGCTACTTGCCTTGGCAGCAGCAAAGGACTGGCGTGTCCATCACTTGGCCGTTAAATCGGCCTTCCTCAATGACGAGCTGGCGGAGACGGTCTTCGTCAGGAAACCTCCAGGTTTCGCCATCAAGGGAGAAGAGCACATGGTGCTCCGACTACACAAGGCGCTCTACGGGCTATGGCAGGCCCCACGAGCACTAGTAGAGAACAGTCCTTTGATCCTCGGCCAAAATGGGCTCTAGTCCTGGAATTTTTTGCACCCAGGACTAGAGATACCTTTAGTCCCGGTTGGTGGCTCCAACCGGGACTAAAGGTCCCTGCCCAACGGCTACTGCGCCAGACAGAGGTGGCAGGGACCTTTAGTCCCGGTTGGAGCCACCAACCGGGACTAAAGGTATACTTTTACTCCCGGTTGGTGGCTCCAACCGGGAGTAAAGGTCTACTCCCGGGCCGTGGCTGCGCCCAGGGTTAGAAAGTTACCTTTAGTCCCGGTTGGAGCCACCAACCGGGACTAAAGGTCCCCCCTTTATATCCCGGCCGTCTCCTTCCTCCCCGAGCCCAAGCTCAGCACATTTTGAAGCTCACTGCAGTAGTGTTCTTGCTTCCTCCCTCCCTCCATTGTTCCTCCATCCATTCTTCGATTCCTCCGTCGATTTCTTCGATTTCTCCGTCGATTCTTCAGTTGTAAAGGTTACCAATCTCATACTCTCATTTTTCAGCATTGTCTCATCTCATTTTGTTCACTATATATATATGGTTCTTTATTGTGGTTTTTTCATTTGTAAGCAATTTGAGCTCAAAATCACTTCAAGCTTGCATATTTACATGAAAGAAGGTTAAAGTAGCTAGTTGAACTTGCGGACCGTGTTCATCTCGGCGACCATGTTCTCTACCGAGCGGTAATGGACGTCAAGGAGGAGCTTTGATTCTACAAGGGAGAGCGGCAACGGTCGTGGAAGACCGTATTCCCTTCCTCGTAGAATCGGAGCTCTTTCGTGGCAAGTACGGTGCCGTCCGGTGGAGAAATGCTCACCGAGATGATCACGTAAGCAAGTTCAACTAGTATGGATGGTTATTTATTCACATGTCCCGATATCGTCGCAGTAGTCTGTCAATCACTGTATTTTTTATTTTAACTTTTTATGAAATGAAAAACGTAGAAAATAGTTAGAAAATTATAGAAAATCCGTACTAGTTGAACTTGCGGACCGTGTTCAGCTCGGCGAGCATGTTCTCTGTCGAGCGGTAACGGACATCAAGGAGGAGCTTTGATTCTACGAGGGAGAGCGACAACGGTCGTGGAAGACCGTGTTCCCTTCCTCATAGAATCAGAGCTCTTCCTTGACCAAGTACGGTGCCGTCCAGTAGAGAAATGCTCGTCGAGATGATCACGTAAGCAAATTCAACTAGTACGGATGGTTATTTATTCACATGTCCCGATATCGTCGCAGTAGTCTGTCAATCACTGTACTTTTTATTTTAACTTTTTATGAAATGAAAAACTTAGAAAATAGTTAGAAAATTATAGAAAATCCGTAGTAGTTGAACTTGCGGACCGTGTTCAGCTCGGCGAGCATGTTCTCTGTCGAGCGGTAATGGACATCAAGGAGGAGCTTTGATTGTACGAGGGAGAGCGACAACGGTCGTGGAAGATCGTGTTCCCTTTCTCGTAAAATCGGAGCTCTTCCTTGACCAAGTACGGTACCGTCTAGTGGAGAAATGCTCGCCGAGATGATCACGTAAGCAAGGTCAACTAGTACGGATGGTTATTTATTAAAACATGTTTTTGAGCTATAGTGTATTAAAAATGAGTATAGAGATATAGATAATTTTATAGTTTCTTAATTTTATTTGTTTATAAAATAAGAAATTTATAGTGTATTAAAAATGAGTATAGAGAGAAGATGGCAACTGCTTCATTATTTAGAGATATAGATAATTTTATAGTTTCTTAATTTTATTTGTTTATAAAATGAGAAATTTATAGTGTGTTAAAAAATGAGTTTAGAGAGTAGATGGCAACTGCTTCCGGGTCCTCGGCCTCTCATGGGTTTCCAAAGCGACTTAGGCCGGGCCTCCCTCTCATTCCATGCGACAAGTGTCGTGATGAGACGAAGATTGTGATGGAGTACCGAGTGAAGAAGGAGGGTCCCAACAAGGATCGTATCTTCTACAAGTATCCGGATCGTAATGTGAGTTATTTTATCGTATTTAATGATTATGGTTAGTTTATACCTATTTTCATGATGGTTGTGATTAAAGTTCTAATTTTTTGTTTTAATTTCAGTGGGATGGTAGTGGACGATGTTCAGGTTTCTACTGGGAGGAAGAGTATGTTGAACTCGTGCAAAAATATCTTGCACAACAGGCAGATACGACGGCTAATGAGGCAATGATCTAGCCGAAGAAGCCCAAACATGTTGCACAATCAGGGGATCTGTCTGTTTTAGTTGAGATTGGTCGTGAAATCCTTGTGCTCCTAAAATGTATTTTAGCTTTAGTTCTTTTAGTTTTAGTTGTGATTGTCTACATTGTAGCGATGCTTTCATAAATTTGTACCTTTTATGGTGGCACACATGTTGTATAAATAATTAATTATGATCTAGGTTTTAATATGGTATTTATGTCATGTAATGCAGATGAGCCGGCATTGGATGTACAATGCTGATCACCGCTCCCAAGAGTTCATTGACGGCGTGCATTCTTTGTTACATGTGGCCGAGGCAAACAAACGCGACGGTTTCATGTGCTGCCCATGTGCCATAAGTAAGAATACGGTGGAATATCCTTGCTCAAGGACTCTTCATTCACACTTGTTCAAGTCGGGTTTCATGCCAAACTATATTTGTTGGACGAAGCGCGGAGAAACTGGCGTTGTAATGGAAGAAGGTGAAGAAGAACAAAGGGATGACAATGATATTATTCCCGATGGTGCGTGCTTCAATGATACTGCAATGGGAGAAGCTGAAGAAGAGGTAGCCACAAAAGATGAGCCTACTGATGATCTTTGTCAGGTCATTCGTGATGCACAAAGAGAATGTGAAAGTGAAAAGGAGAAGATCAAGTTCGAGCGGATGCTAGAAGATCACAACAAATTGTTGTACCCAACTTGTGATGCAGGGCAGAAAAAGTTGGGAACCACACTAGAATTGCTATAATGGAAGGCAAAGAATGGTGTATCTGACAAGGGATTTGGAGAGTTACTAAAAATCCAAAAGAAGATGCTTTCGAAGGACAATGAATTGCCCGCCACTACCTACGAAGCAAAACAAGTTGTTTGTCCTATAGGGATAGAAATCGAGAAGATACATGCATGTCCTAATGACTGCATGCTGTACAATGGCAAAGAGTACGAGAAATTGGATGCATGCCCGGTACGCCATGCATCGCGGTATAAGATTAGACGAGATGACCCTGGTGATGTTGAGGGCGAACGTCCGTGGAAGAAAATCCCTGCCAAGGTTATGTGGTATGCTCCTATAATACCACGCTTGAAACGTCTGTTCAGAAACAAAGAACATGCAAAATTGTTGCGATGGCACAAAAAAGGCCGTAAGGTAGACAATATGTTGAGACACCCTACTGATGGGTCCTAGTGGAAAGCAATCGATAGAGAATTCCCGGAGTTTGCAAATGACGCAAGAAACTTAAGGTTTGCTTTAAGTACAGATGGTATCAATCTTTTTGGAGAGCAGAACAGTAGTCATAGCACTTGGCCTGTTACTCTAAGTATCTACAACCTTCCTCCTTGGTTATGCATGAAGCGAAAGTTCATTATGATGCCTGTGCTCATCCAAGGCCCGAAGCAACCTGACAATGACATTGATGTGTACCTGAGACCACTTATTGACGAACTTCTCATTTTGTGGAATAAAGAAAGTGTACGTGTGTGGGGTGAGTATAAACAGGAACACTTTGATCTGTGAGCATTGTTGTTCATAACAATCAATGATTGGCCTACTCTAAGTAATCATTCAAGATAGTCAAACAAGGGATATAATGCATGCACACACTGCTTCGGTGATATTAGAGGTGTATTCTTGAAAAATGTCAAAAGGTCGTGTACCTTGGCCATCGTCGATTTCCTCCTGCAAATCACCTCATAAGAAAGAAAGGCAAGCATTTTAAAGGGAAGGCAGACCACCTGACCAAGCCTCGCAACCGAACCGATGAGGATGTACTCGATATGGTCAATGATGTGAAAGTCATCTTTGGAAAAGGACATGGTAGCCAACCTGTTCCGAACGATGCTAACGGTCATGCACCCATGTGGAAGAAGAAGTCCATATTTTGGAAGAAGAGGTCCGCAGCACGATCGATATGATGCACCTGACGAAGAATCTTTGTGTGAACCTGCTAGGCTTCATGGGTGTGTATGGAAAGCCTAAGGACACATTTGAAACACAACAGGACCTACGTTGCTTGAGAGAAAGAGACAACCTACATCCAGAGAAGACAGATGACAGACGCCATTACTTACGTCCTGCCAACTATACTCTAAGCAAAGAGGAGAAGGAAATCATATTTGAATGCTTAAACAACATCAAGGTACCATCTGGATTCTCCTCGAATATAAAGGGTATTATAAATGTGCCAGAGAAGAAATTCTATAACTTAAAGTCCCATGACTGTCACATTCTCATGACGCAATTACTTCCAGTTGCGTTAAGAGTAATTCTACCTCCAAATGTACGTCTAGCCACCGTGAAGCTATGTGCATTCCTCAATGCAATTTCTCAGAAGGCAATTGATCCAACTGATCTAGCTAAACTATAGAATGATGTGGTTCAATGTCTCGTCAGCTTTGAGTTGGTGTTCCCTCCTTCCTTCTTTGATATCATGACACACATCCTAGTTCACCTAGTCAAGGACATTTTCATTCTCGGTCCTGTGTTCCTACACAACATGTTCCCCTTAAAGAGATTCATGGGAGTCCTAAAAAATATGTTCACAACTGTGCTTGCCCAGAAGAAAGCATCGCCAAGGGCTATGGAACAGAAGAGGTCATTGAGTTCTGTGTTGACTTTATTCCCGACCTTGACTCGATTGGTGTTCCTCAATCGAGTCATGAGGGGAGACTAAGCGGAAAGGGGACACTAGGGAGGAAAACATATATTGGTACGGAGGATGATTATTTCAATAAAGCGCACTACACAGTTCTACAGAACTCCTCTTTGGTCGATCTGTATATTGAAACACACAAGGATCTCTTACGATCCGAGTTTCCAGGGAAGACTGAAGCTTGGATTATGTGTAAGCACATGGAAACTTTGGGCGGTTGGTTGCGAAAAAAATGTCAAGGTGATGAGAGCATCCATGAGCAACTGTATTTATTGGCTATGCAACCATCATGGCATATCATAACATACAAAGGGTACGAGATAAATGAGAACATATTCTACACAGTAGCCCAAGATAAAAGGAGTACCAACCAAAACAGTGGTGTTCGCATAGATGCCACAGACCCGAATGGGAATAAGCAGACATATTATGGCCGCATAGATGAAATATGGGAACTAGAATATGCACCTACTTTGAAGATCCCATTGTTCAAGTGCCAATGGGTCAAGGTGACCGGAGGCGGGGGTAACAGTAGACAATGAGTATGGAATGACAACAGTAGACCTTAGTAATATTGGGTACAAAGATGAACCATTCGTCCTTGCCAAGGATGTGAATCAGGTGTTCTATGTCAATGATATGTCTACCAAACCAAAAAGAGGGAAAAACGATAATGACTCAACCAAAGAGTCAAAGCGCCACATAGTTCTTTCATGGAAAAGAGTCATCGTGGGAATCGAGGACAAGTCGGACATGTCAGAAGATTATGAAAAGTATGACCGAATTCCGCCCTTCAAAGTGAACAAAGACCCTAGCATCTTGGTAAATGATGAGGACACTCCATGGTTACGACACGATCATAACCAAGGGACATACATAAAGAAGTTCACTACTGTGCCCACTTGATGATATAGTGATTTAATGTAGTGTGTGTTTGAGATATTATGTGATAATTGTGAATTCAGATGTTTATTATGTCGTGTTACAAATTAAATTAATGTTTGATTTGGTGGGATTTCTCTCTCGAAAAGTAAAATTAGGATATTGAGTGATGAAAAATTAAAATATTAACGTTAAAATGATGTGAAAACAAATTTCCTGTCCAAAACCAATAGTTTTAATAATTTTAATTAAACACTACATTTTTGCATTAACAAAATAATAAATATTAGTTACATTATGTTTTACAATTATAACAAAAAATAAAAAGTTAGGTTATAGATTTTTCCTATGTGCAATAAAGAAAAAGAAAATCCATATTTTTAACAAAATAATTTTATGCCTTTTATTTAATTTACTATGTATTTAGCAAAAAAATCCATATTTCTATTAAAAAAGTCTGCTTAAAACAGGCGGGAAACGAAACTGTAGACCACCTTTACTCCCGGGTGGGAAGCCCACCCAGGAGTAAAGGTGGGCTGCAGTTTCGTGGCCCGCCAAAAAAACCCTTTACTCCCGGTGCGTGTTACCAACCGGGAGTAAAGGTTACTCCCGGTTGGTAACACGCACCGGGAGTAAAGGGACCTTTACTCCCGGTTGGTAACACGCACCGGGAGTAAAGGACCTTTACTTCCGGCTGGTGGCAGGCATCGGGAGTAAATCTCCCTAGTATATAACCGCCAGCGCCTAGCGTAGATCGATCCGCTCCTCTTCTTCCTCGTCGAACACCGCCGCCCTCTTCTTCCTCGCGCCGCCATCCGTTCGCCTTCCGTGACACTGCCGCCCTCTTCTTCCTCGTGCGGCCTCCACCGCGCGCGCCCGTGGCCCTCCTCCACGCGCGCCCGTGGCCCTCCACCGTGCCCTCCTCCGCGTGCGTCCGAGGCCCTCCACTGCCAAGGTGATCAGTTCGTCTCACTGTACATTCTCAGACGGTGGAAAACTTCAAAAAATGTTATATTTTGCTGTGATACCGAATATAGATGTTCTAAAGTAAATTACAAATGTCCTAGATTTTATATACGCTAATATCATATAAAAATGAAGGAAAATTTTAACGTTTCTTCATTTGTGAACTTTGAATATGGATATAATATATTAATGTTGCTAAAGTAATATGAGCATTACATATTTTTTCGGGAAGACTATCTTCAAACTTTATATCATAGCATCAGAGACGAAGTACTGTGCCTATAGAAGAAGAAAATAAATTCTTATCATTTTAGAAATAGTAATGGTTATATTAGCAATAAGACACATATACTTACATTTCATAATGACTTATACTTACATTATCAGCATAGAATTTTCTCATATGATGAATGGCTACATGGTTCACATGGTACATAGGATCACAACACGCACCGACACCGCCCCGGCCCGCCTCACGTCGTCGTCGTCAGCACGCCGGCCCGCCTCACGTCGTCGTCGTCAGCACATCGGCCCCCGTGCCGACACGTATATATACGTCATTTGTATTCATATGCATGTATATATACGTTGCGGAGCACCGCCACCCTCATTCACCCATGCATTTCTATGTATACGGCGGAGCACCGCCGCCCTCGTTCACCCACGTGTACAAACATATATACGGCGGAGTGGAGCACCGCCACTCTTGTCACACCGCCCTCTCTCGTGGCCTAGTCGATCAACATTCGTATTATCGTTATCGTTAACGCTAAACAATCACACTAGGGCGAACCGCGCTGTTGATGTCACCGACGTGGTTTGCCCTAGTCACCGACGCAATTCGCCCTCGGCCGTTTATGTATAGCCCTAATTCGCCCTAGTGTGGCGAATTGCGCCTGTGACCGAGGGGCAAGATTTAATAATGCATATTGTTCGTAGATTTTATGCATGTAAGCAAAGATTTGACGTACTATATATTGGTTTTGTTTTTTGAAGCTAGATGGCCGACCCAAGAAACATGGATGAGGAGGAGTTGATGATGAATTTGATCAACACTGGCACTCAAGTTGCCGGCGATGATGGTGCTAACAATAACGTGCAAGAGGATGCAGATGACGAGAGTCAGTACTTAGCTCTTGAACAAAATGAGCAACAATATATTGGCCAAGTATATATTTTTTATTAATAGCTATATATATTATCATATGTCTTATGTATGCTCATGACATTAAAAATAATGTTTATATTTTGTAGCCCTCTGGATCGACATCAACAACTACAACGAAGAGTAAAAATGTTCGAGGTCCTAAAAAGCCATTGGAGGGCCACTTCATCATCTCGGAGTTCAATGTGGATACAGGCGAACCGGGGGGGCCAAATAAAACGAAATTCGTGCACCACTGTGGTTATCTTGTACGGGACCAGCTCCCGATCAGTACCCATGAATGGAAGAAGAAGACCAATGCTCCTCATATCAGTTTTGTCTCCGATCGTGACAAGACGTTAATTTGGAATGATGTCTTGGAACATTTCATGCTCCAAACAGATGGTTATGGTGATATAATAGATGGTGATGAATTGAAGGAGCGAGTTAGGGATTGGGCAATGAAGAAGATGGCCACCCAGTTTCAGACTTGGAAGAAACACTTATACACGACGTATGTCAAGAAGAACATAGCACCAAATTTTACTGTCCCAGGCCCGATCTCAAAGTAGAGGCCCTATTAGGATGAGTTTGTACAGTACAAGACGTCGGAGGAGGGTGTGAGTTGGGTGATAAAGAACCAACGTAATGCCCAACAGAAGAAATACCACCATAACTTGGGATTAGGTGGCTACCCGACTACCATGAAGAAGTGGAACAAAATGGAAGCATACCTTCTTGCCAAGGGTATCACACCAGAATCACTCGAGTGGGGAGAGCATGCAAAGAATTTGTTGACACAAAATGTGACGCACTGTGCCACACACACAGCAAGCCAGAAAGCGTGGCTTCAATCGGGTGCCCGGGTGCTTCATGATCCGGAAACGTGCCAGTCAATTTGACCTGAAAAAAACTAACAAGGGATAAAACGGTTAAATGCCAAACCGAAACATGTCGGGTGAGACCAGACAGTTCTATATATATGGCCCTGAAGCCACTTACAACGACATACAGCTATAGGAAGCTGTCTGCCAACAAGTTTATAAACCATTCGGCTAATCATAAGATGAACACACGTAAAGATCCGATTGCCGAATGCATGTGCATGGGAAGACATGTTTGAACAAGTGAAATTAATTATGAGTTAATGCATAACCAAGCTCAGCAGTCCAGCCGAGTTGGGGTCCATGAAGAAGGAACGTGCAAATAAACACGATTAAACTAATCTAAAACCTGCATCTGCCGCACGACACCTAGTTTCGTCAAAGCTTAAACGTAATTAACATGCATGAACCCACGACATGTGACAATCTAGATTAAAATAATTCAGCCATTATGAGCATGTTATCTATTTGCAAAGGTAATATGAAAGTAATGATCATTGAAGCATGAATAAAACCATAAGAGAGGGCCGAACAATATCAATCTAGATTGGGCAGAAGTGTGTTACAAATATATAAAATATTTAAAACATGCAACACAGGATAACTTAATGAATCTATTTAGATTTTGCCGTATCTAATAGAGCCGATAACTGTCTTGCTTTAACTAAGCATATTGAGCAAACGCCTGCCGCACGGTATCTACTCATAAACAAAGCATAAGCAAAGACTTCTTGATTGTCAAGCAAAGATCCGCCGCACGATCATTGAAAACAAACAAGACTACTTGCATCACGTCTAAATCCATCGCATGATACTAAACATGATAACAAGGTTGTTGGAACTTACGGAGGTCGACGGATCGATGACTCCTCTCGAAGAACTCGACGACACAACAAAAGGACTCAAAAGTTGGCACGGAGCCGGTTGTATTGATTTGGTTATGAACACCTATTACAATGGTCGAGGGTCAATATTTATACCCTAGACAAAACACGAGTCCTAAAAGACTACGATTTACAAAGGAACTCTTAAACAAACTTGGAAACTACGATTCCTTGCCCTAAACTCTCAGAGTCCTTTATTATTACAACTTTCATCTTTTCGATCGGCTTTGCCTGCCATCTTCTGCTTTCCCAAATGGAGTCACCACCTTCTGAAGTAACCGACCGCACAAGCATTTAGCCGACCGCTCATTTTGTTTGACGAATGTCCTTCTTCCCGCATGCGGGTCCACCTGTCATCTTCCAAAGTCGACCAAAATCCAGTGTTAACACATGCCCCCTCAATTTTGGGATAAAAGTTGTTTTATTCTGAAATTGACCACAAGCTCCTTCTTCCTCCTAGGTCAGCACCGTTCAACACCGCAGCCGCTGTCCAAAAAAAAACTCAAGCTTTCAGCGCAACCTCGGATCCACTTCGAATCTTCAATGGCGACCCAGGATGAAATTCCAGAGGTAAACTTCACTTATATTCGGTAATTTCCACTTGATCTTCCCGTTCTTCTTTTCGCTTATTCCTCTTTGATTCTTTTCGGTAAAATTCTGCCTGCGACTGTCAGAAAAATGCTGAAAACACCCCGGTCTTGCATAAACATTCTTGTGCTAGAGGCGATGCAAACTGCATCAGCTATTTCGTGCTAAAGGCGATATGAACAATATCAGCTATTCTCAGTTTTATTTTTTAGGCTAAAGGCGATTTTCCTTTTATCGGCTTTTCTGATCTACGTTCATGAACCAATCTCAACACTGGGGTAATATTTCTTAAGAAATCTTCCATTGATAGCTCTGGTAAACTCCTCCCCAAATAAAGTCTTCAATATGTATGCATTGCCAGGTACACATTCTACTATTCGGAAAGGACCTTCCCAATTTGGAGACCATTTGCCAAACGCTCTATCCTTTGTTCCAACTGGCAATATAGTTTTCCAAACCAAGTCTCCTTTTGTGAATTGCTTCAGCCTAACCCTTTTGTTATAATACTTGGCAACGCGTATTTTATTTTTCTCAATATTTTCCAATGCCTTGAGATGAATCAAATGTAAATCTTCCAATTCATCCATCATCAGATTCTTATAATCTTCTTCTATCAATTCTTTCTGTAACACAACTCGCCTTGAACCTGACCGTAATTCCCATGGTAATACAGCATGATGCCCATAAACCAGTTCATAGGGAGACGTTTGAGTGGACCCATGACAAGCCATTCGGTAAGCCCACAATGCTTCATTAAGAACCAAGTGCCATCTCCTTGGTTTTTCATCAATCTTCTTCTGGATGATTTTAATCATAATCTTATTTGATGCTTCTGCCTGGCCATTAGCTTGTGCATAATAAGGAGAAGAATTATACAACTTAATCCCCATATCTTTGGCAAAATCACAAAATTCTGAAGAAGTAAACTGAGTTCCTTGATCAGTTGTTATAGTTTGAGGAATCCTGAATCTATGAATTATATGTTCCTTAACAAAACTAATCATATTCTCTGACGTTACCTTCTTCAAAGGGATAGCTTCAACCCACTTGGTGAAATAATCCGTGGCCAAGAGTACAAATTTGTGTCCCTTACTAGAAGGAGGATTGATCTGACCAATTAAATCTATACCCCATCCTCTGAACGGCCAAGGCTTGATTATGGGATTCATAGCAGATGCTGGAACTTTTTGAATATTGCTGAATTTTTGACAATTGTGACACCCTTTGTAATATTCAAAATAATCCTCCAACATAGTCGGCCAAAAATAACTAGTTCTCCTAATTATCCACTTCATCCGATAAGCTGACTGGTGTGCACCACACAGTCCTTTGTGAACCTCATACATCACCTTCTTGACCTCTTCTTGACTTAAACATTTGAGCAATACTCCATCGATGGACTTGTAATATAACTGATCATCAAGGAACACAAATTTGAGAGCTTTGTACCTGAGTTTTCAGGAAACTTTTTGAGATGGACCTTTCAGATAATTGGTAATTTCGTATCTCCAATCACCATCTACTTGATCAGTATTTAAAACACCTTCTTCTATAGCAAAAACTTCCCGACTCTCTCGATATCCAGAAGTAGCTTGAGCTAACTTATTTGCTTCTTCATTGTACTCTCTAGGGATATGATGCAAGGTTACTACCAGAAAATTCTTCAAAAGTTCTCTACACTCCTCATAATATTCTCTTAACACATTGTTCTTGCATTCATACTGACCACTCAGTTGATTAATCACCAACTCAGAATCCCTAAAGATTTCAACAGCAACGGCCTTTACTTCTATAAGAAGCCGAAGCCCTCTAAGCAGCGCTTCATACTCTGCCTGATTATTAGTAACATGAAATTCAATAGGAACCGCATACTCAAAAGTTTTTCCTTGTGGGGAAATCAAGAGAATACTAGCACCACCACCTTTGTTACAAGATGATCCATCGAAGAACAAGGCCCAAGGCACAATGCTTATCGCCTCAACAGAAAGATCCCGATGTTGGGTAATAAAATCGGCAATAATTTGACCCTTTACCGCCTTTGCCGATTCGTACCTTAAATTAAATTCTGACAATGCTAAAATCCATTTGCCAATTCTTCCATTCAAAATTGGGATTGATAGCATATGTTTGATTACATAAAAACTAGAAACTACCACGCATTCGGCATTCAACAAATAGTGCCGAAATTTGGTACATGAGTAATACACACACAAGCAAAGTTTTTCTGTAGCCGAATACCTTGTTTCCGGGTCTAGCAGCTTTCGGCTAAGATAAGCTATGACTCTTTCTTTTCCTTCAAATTCTTGCATAAGGGCCGATCCTATCGTTAGGCTATCGGTCGCCACATACAACTTAAAAGGCTTGTCAAGTTGTGGAGGTACCAGCACAGGTGGTGCCTTCATATATTGCTTGATCTCATCAAAAGCCTTTTGTTGTATGTCACCTCATACAAATTTTTGATCTTTCTTGAGCTTTAATAAAGGAGAAAAGGGTAAAACTCTCTCTGATAGATTGGATATGAATCTTCTTACAAAGTTGATTTTGCCTAACAATGATTGTAATTCTATGAGATTGGTTGGCGGCACAACTTTGTCTATTGCTTTCATGCTCTTTTTCCCAACTTCAATTCCTCCTTTATGAACTAAAAATCCCAAAAACTCACCAGCCGAAACTCCAAAGGCACATTTGTTTGGATTCATCTTCAAGCCATGCTTTCTTGCGCACTCCAGAGTCTTTCTTAAATCGGCTAAATGTCCTTCATGATTTCTAGACTTGACCACTGCTTTCTTGTGCACTCCAGAGTCTTTCTTAAATCGGCTAAATGTCCTTCATGATTTCTAGACTTGACCACTACATCATCGATGTAGATCTCTACAATCTTGCCAATCAGCTCGTGAAAAAATATAATTCATAGCTCTTTGATAAGTTGCACCGGCATTCTTTAACCCAAATGTCATGACTATCCATTCAAACAAACCAATATGACCAGGACATCTGAAGGCTGTTTTTGAAATATCTTCCATTGCCATAAAAATTTAATTATAGCCAGCATTACCATCCATAAAACTAATGACTTCATAACCTGCTGCTGCATCTACTAGTAAATCGGCAACTGGCATTGGGTAACCATCCATGGGAGTGGCCTTATTAAGATTTCTGAAATCTATGCAAACCCTCATTTTTCCATTTTTCTTGTATACCGATACTATATTTGAAATCCACTCTGCATACTTGCATGGCCGAATGAAGTTTGCTTCTATTAATCTTTCAACCTCCTTCTTCACATCGGCCAATACCTCCTCTTTGTATATCTTCCGTGGAGGTTGTTTGTAAGGACGAAATCCAGGTTTAATGGGTAATCGATGCTCAACAATGGAACGATCCAATCCAGGTATTTCCGTGTAATCCCAAGCAAAACAATCTTTAAACTCTTTCAACAGATCTATCAACTTTGATTTATATTCTAGGTCTAACTTTGCACTAATATACATCGGCCTTGGCTTAGAACCATCACCAACATCAATTTCTTCCAACTTATCAGCCGACATAAAACCACGTCCCAACTTTCCTTTGTTGCCATCGATAGGATTTCCCATTAAAAATTACTATGAGAGCCGACTGCTTGGATCGGCTGTTGGCCCTCGCTGAAAACATTTACATGACCTTCTTTCCACACTTTTCCAGAGAAACAATCGACGCCTTCATATTCCCAGTAGGTAGATTCTGTGGCAGCAACACTTACCGAATCATCAGCATGTACAACTTCAACGTCATCTCCAATCCATTGAATGAGAATTTGATGCATGGTTGAAGGAATGCAGCAATTAGCATGGATCCAATCTCTGCCCAAGAGTAGACTATATGCCCCCTTGCCATCAATGACAAAAAAGGTAGTAATCAGAGTTTTCGACCCAATAGTCAGCTCGACATGGATAGCACCTCAGGGTATCGAAAGGGTTGCCAGCAAAGTCCCTAAGCACCATGTCAGTTTTCAATAATTCTTCATTAGTCATCCCAAGCTTTCTGAAGGTAGTATAAGGCATGATATTGATAGCAGCCCCTCCATCAACAAACATCTTAGTTAAAGGCTTGCCATTGACATATCCCTTTAAATAGAGTGGTCTCAAGTGACGATTCTTGATTGGTTTGTCAAAAACAGCCTGCTGTGTTAATACAAGCTGGGCCATCAAATCCTGACATTCACTTTCATCAAAATCAGAGTACACCTCTTCTTGGACATCTTGGCTTTTGGGAGCTATAAACTCTGATGGGAGGAAGAAAGCCATGCAAGCATCAGCCAAAGGACCACATTCATCAGGCTTCTTCTTAGGACGCCATATTTGCTTTGTTTCGGTAACTTCCTGTTTCAACTCCCTATTCCTCAACCATTGAACTCTTCTTTTCTGACTTTTCCTCAGGCCTGGAGGACACCACTGTCCTTTTTGCCATACGTATCTATAAGAATCAGCTTCTTCATCATGCACCCTATCATGAATCCAACCTTGACCTGCAAATCTTTTCCTTTGCTGATTCTCAAAATCATCTATTTTTAAGCGCCGATCATCTTCAGGAACCTTCGTTCCAAGTCTTTCATAGACGGGACGGCGGTTGACTCGAGATTGCCTATACTCGGAGTACTGAGCACTACACTCTGGACAATTATTTCTAGCAGGCAACCTCAAGCCTTCATTCCAACAATGCCTAAAGAATGAACAACCCCAATGAGATTGCTCCTGTTCTGTCATGTATTCTTCTTGCTCCCTTCGGTATACCTCTTCCTCATACCTCCGGCATTCTTCCATAAACCATTGCTTCTTATAGTATTCCTTCTCTTGCTCTCTCTGCCACTTGTTTAGCAAAATACGTGATGTAACTCTAGGTTTGGAAGTTTGACCTTTCTTGGTTCGGCTATTCTGAAACCGAACTCGTTGCTGCAGCTCTCTACTAGTGACTTGCCGATCCGGGTCAACAGCACCACTTTTCTTTGCTCTATCAGAAGTCAACACCTTCATCTTGCCTTTACCTTTGAGATCATTGGCAGAGACCATATTCACAGAGAAAGAAATCATATTTTGTGGAAAAGGCTGATCATCAATTCTCATCTTGCCATCAAACTTCAAATGTCCCTCTTGGATAGCTTTCTGGATTCGTATTCTGAACACTCGGCAATCATTGATAGAGTGAGAATTAGTGTTATGGAAGCCACAATACTTTTTGTCTTTCACTCCTTCAGGACATAGCATGGGATGTCCTTCTGGCAGCTTGATGCGTCCTTCCTTCATCAATAATGCAAAAAGCCTGTCTGCCTTAGTAACATCAAAATCATAGGTTCCCTTTTGTTGTTTCAACCAGCGTTGACTAATTTGAGTAGGCTCCTTTGCCCAATTCAACTCAGCTGCAGCTATCTCATCTTCATCAATATACTCAGTCGCTTCCTCCAGAAAACCTTGATACACCTCATTAGTGGCATTGTTCTTCTGAAAGCGATTATCTCTCCTGAATCCTTGGGCCTGATTACTCATAGCTGCTAAACGCTGTGCAAGTTGGCCAAGATCATCAAACTCCATGCCGAACAACTTCTCCCTGATATTCGGCAACATTCCTGCTATAGCTATTCCAGGTAGTTGATCATCTGGTAAATTCAGAGAATAACACATATTCTTGGTCTCCCTAAATCTACGAAGATATTCCAATGGTGTCTCATTTGTTCTCATCCTCAGACTCATGAGATCGACCAACTTCTTCTCATTAGTACCCGTGTAGAAATATGAATGAAACTTCTGCTCTAGCTCTGCCCACATACCAATGGAATGAGCTGGTAAAGACATGAACCACGTGAAAGCTGGTCCTGTAAGAGACAAAGGAAAATATCGAATCCTCCAAGCTTCATCTGAAGCAGCTTCTCCAAGCTGCAGTAAGTATCGACTGACGTGCTCTATGGTACTAGTATCATCTTGACTAGAAAACTTGGTCAAATCTGTTGGAGGCTTCATCCTTGGAGGTAACGCCACTCTGTTGTACCACTCTGGATAAGGAGACTTGTATGAATAGGATTGATTTTTTGGCTTCAAGCCGAACTGATTCTGCATCATATCAGCCATCCTGTGCATCAAAACATCAATGCCTAAATCCTGATTTCCTTGTACTTGCACTCCAGAAGGCAATCCTGAAGCACTCCTATACCCTGGATTTGGCACAGCATTGATAGCATTGTAATCAGTAAATTCTTGATACCCATCTCCATACATATTCTTCTGCAATCTGTTTGATGCTGGAGAAACTCTATAAGCTGAAGGTGGCACTTCTCCTGTGGTACCAAATGTTACCTGGCCATAGGTGGGATGTGATTGCTTTTCAGTGTGAGTCAATCCACCTATATTTGAAGTCGATGCTCCTTTTCCAACAGGCTTCTCTTGATGCTTTGGAACATTGAAAAGTGTCGGTCCACTGAGTGGGCCAACATTTTCTTCAAAGTATTTATCAACCATTGGACCAAAAGTACTGATCATGATTGCCCGAAAGGTATTCAGAAAAGCTGTGTGATGGTTTGTCATGGTTTCTCCCATAGCTTTATAAACCAGGGATGCCATCTTCTGAGCATCCTCCTCTTCAGTGTAATCAGTTTGATGTGGAAGAAGAACCCTTGGCATTGACTGCTTTTGAAACACTTTGTTGCTCTTGTTTTTGGAAAAAGACATCAAACACTTCCATTGGTATTGCTCACATGCTTGTAGCACTAAATCCATGTAATTATCTGGCAATTCTGCCATGGTCACATCCAGAACATGATCATTGTTGATCTCAGACGCCATCTTGAACTAACAGATTGTCCCACCGAGCGTGCCAAAAAGTGTGTTGACACAAAATGTGACGCACTGTGCCACACATAGCAAGCCGGAAAGCGTGGCTTCAATCGGGTGCCCGGGTGCTTCGTGATCCGGAAACGTGCCAGTCAGTTTGACCTGAAAAAAAACTAACAAGGGATAAAACAGTTAAATGCCAAACCGGAACATGTCGGGTGAGACCAGACAGTTCCATATATACGGCCCTGAAGCCACTTACAACGACATACAGCTATAGGAAGCTGTCTGCCAACAAGTTTATAAACCATTCGGCTAATCGTAAGATGAACACACGTAAAGATCCGATTGCCGAATGCATGTGCATGGGAAGACATGTTTGAATAAGTAAAATTAATTATGAGTTAATGCATAACCAAGCTCAGCAGTCTAGCCAAGTTGGGGTCCATGAAGAAGGAACGTGCAAAAAACACGATTAAACTAATCTAAAACCTGCATCTGCCGCACGACACCTAGTTTCGTCAAAGCTTAAACGTAATTAACATGCATGAACCCACGACATGTGACAATCTAGATTAAAATAATTTAGCCATTATGAGCATGTTATCTATTTGCAAAGGTAATATGAAAGTAATGATCATTGAAGCACGAATAAAACCATAAGAGAGGGCCGAACAATATCAATCTAGATTAGGCAGAAGTGTGTTACAAATATATAAAATATTTAAAACATGCAACACAGGATAACTTAATGAATCTATTTAGATTTTGCCGTATCTAATAGAGCCGATAACTGTCTTGCTTTCACCAAGCATATTGAGCAAACGCCTGCCGCACGGTATCTACTCATAAACAAAGCATAAGCAAAAACTTCTTGATTGTCAAGCAAAGATCCACCGCACGATCATTGAAAACAAACAAGACTACTTGCATCACGTCTAAATCCACTGCATGATACTAAACATGATAACAAGGTTGTCGGAACTTACGGAGGTCGACGGATCGATGACTCCTCTCGAAGAACTCGACGACACGACAAAAGGACTCGAAAGTTGGCACAGAGCCGGTTGTATTGATTTGGTTGTGAACACCTATTACAATGGTCGAGGGTCAATATTTATACCCTAGACAAAACACGAGTCCTAAAAGACTACGATTTACAAAGGAACTCTTAAACAAACTTGGAAACTACGATTCCTTGCCCTAAACTCTCAGAGTCCTTTATTATTACAACTTTCATCTTTTCGATCGGCTTTGCCTACCATCTTCTGCTTTCCCGAATGGAGTCACCACCTTCTGAAGTAACCGACCGCACAAGCATTTAGCCGACCGCTCGTTTTGTTTGCCGAATGTCCTTCTTCCCGCATGCGGGTCTACCTGTCATCTTCCAAAGTCGACCAAAATCCAGTGTTAACAGAATTGGTTTTCACTCATGGGGGAATACTAGACCAGGAGACAGGGAAGTGCATTTATGGCGCAAGATTGCAAGAAGCAGCAGAAAGATTGTTTTATGTTCAGAGAGCTACTGCTAGTGGTGCGTTCAGGCCCAACAGGGAGAAGGATGAACTCACATACGCCATCGGGACTATTGAACACGGTGGCCAAACTAGAGGCAAAGGAAGTGTCTCGTGGGAGCGTGGATTCCCTTAGGACAGACCTTCCTACAGAAGCCGCCAGAGAAAGAAGGAAGAAGAGGCACAGCGGCTCCAGAGGTTGGAGGAAGCGGTGCGTGAAGCATAGGAGCGGAAAAAAAACCTTGAAGCGAGAATGCAGGAGGAAATCAGAAGGCAAGTGCAAATAGCAGTGAGTGCAAGCAAGCAGACATCAGAGCCAGGAATCAACATTAGCCAATCTGCTCAGTTGAAAAGCAGTTGCGCTTCCACAGAGATACCAAATCAAGGGGACACAGGACTGCGCTTCCCTGTGGATGACGTCACTGAAGCTTTTACATCGTGTGAGCTACACATTCTAAAGGGGAATTCCACAATCAAGGTGGCTATCGGTCTTGTTAATCCTATCGACCGAACCAAGACACCAAGGATTCATGGAAATATAATCCAAGAAGGATATGCTACCATCTCGGTAGATAAAGGTGAAAAAGGTTTTAGTGATTTGCCTCCAGATATTCTAAGAAAAAAGGTGGCTTCTTACCAGCAACAACAGCGAGAATCTCGTAAGCCATCCAAATCAATGTTAACGGACTATGACCACACTCTCACCAAGTCAATTGAGGCGGCATAGAAAAAGAAGCAGGTAGGAAAAGGAGTTGCACAACTCGGACAACAATCGCACCAATCAGTCCCCCCACTAGTTGTTGGTAATGAATATGGTTCGAATTTAGGATTAATGCATCAGGCAAACATACCTCCGGATATCGATTTGGATCACCTTGGTGAATTTATTGATGAGACTAGTCTCGACCTTTACCAGATGTTTGGTGATGGAAACATTGAGAGTGCGGCGGAGGTTGATATTTGGAAGAAAAAAATTGTACTAGGCCAGAGTCTATACAACCCTCAAGTCTTATCTGATCTGGGAACGCAAATGTACCTGCTAAACAAGTGGTACATACAGGTGTCTACCGGTGGAGACTTCTGCGTTGGTGTCAGAATTAGAGATGAACATTGGTTCTATGGCAATGATGTTATGTATGTTGACTTTGCAGAATTTCATCAACTATGCCACCTGACCTCTCTGGACAAAGTTATCATTAGCTGCTATTGCCTATAAGTAATAATTCTTTCGATCTATTATTAAACTCATCATATGTGTGTATATGCAAATAAATTATCCTAACAAGTACTATGTATATGCAGATTTACAATGACAGAGCTCAGAAAGAAAGGCTGCAATGAAATTGGTTTTGTTGATCCCCATATAGTATTCAAAGACCCAGTTACTCCAAAAACTAATTGGAAGTCTGAGTCAGAGAGTAACCTCATGAACTTCTTAGTGAACCAACGCCACAAGAAGGATATACTCTTTCCCTACAACTTCAAGTGAGTGTTAATAATGTCGATCATCCTTAATGGCTTATATGTTGATTCTAGTTAATTAATGAGTGTTATGCGTTATATCCTATAAATACATGCAGCAATCACTGGATATTGATGGACATCGATCTGGTGAAAAGTCACTTGATAATCTATGACTCGATGAGAAAAACCACAACAAGACTACCAAGATATGATAGATATTATGCAGAGGTAATTTCGGTATCTCTAGCAACTACATATACACACAAACATGATGATTAACTATATCTGATGATGTGGCAAATTTTTTATTGGGCAGTGTTTGAAAAACCTTTATTGAGAAGCAACACATGGAAAAATGCAGAGCGCCACTAAATGTAATCCTTTTGAAAGTAAGTCCCCTGAATCGCATTATCTTTATTAATTAAACATATAGCTTTCACCAGATCACCAGATTGGATGACAAATCTTTTTCTCGTAAAGTGGTGTCTGAGGCAGAAACAGGGGAACAACTACTGTGGTTACTATGTTTGCAAGTTTATCAAGGTGGTCTCCCAAAGAACTTCTACAGAGAGACTCAAAGTACGTTAAAAATAAACTATATATTCATTTAATTATTATTATTGATTGTGTTACTATGTCTTTATATATATATATATATATATATATATATATATATATATATATATATATATATATATATATATATATATATCTTTTGTACATATATTAATTTATTTTCTTTTAATTCAAACCTGTAGGTTCGATGGTTGGAGGAAAAGGTCATACGGCAAGACCAAATCAAAGTAATTCAAGAGTTTATAGCCGAATTTTTTAATGAGCAGGTCATCGATTCCAAGGGCGAGTTCTACTTCGACCCAACACTGTCATTGAAGCCAAGCTAGAGGATGAGAGGAAACTTGTTATATCACAACAACTGTAATGCAATCTTTTGTAATATATGCACATGAAATAATATAATGTAAAATACACATATGCATGCATACATGTAAATATATATATGATGCATGCATATATATATATATATATATATATATTTCTATGCTTGAATTGTGTAATTTAATACGTTCATTGTGCTTGAACCAAAATATACTATACGCGCGTATAAATGTATAATTAGCAGCGTACAATATGATTTCGAAAACCTATTTTGAAAAGAAAACAAAAAAATGAAAAAAGAAAAAAAACCTGTAGTCCCGGTTCATATTACCAACCGGGACTAAAGGGTGTCGGCCATCGTGGCATGTCAGGAGGCACCTTAGTCTCGGTTGGTGTTACCCACCGGGACTAAAAGTCCCTCTTTAGTTCCGGTTTCTGATCTGGGACTAAAGGACCACCCTTTAGTCCCGGATGCTTGCTCCCGGGTGGGGAAGCGGGACTAGAGGGGGTTCCCCACCGGGAGTAAAGCTCTGTTGTCTATCAGTGGAGCCTAGAACGCCAAGCTGGACGCCATGCTGGGCGAGCTTGGGTTTCAACGGTGCGCAACCGAGCACGTGCTCTACACGCGACGACGGGGAAGGAGGAGCTCATTGTCGACGTGTATATGGATGACTTGATCGTCACCGGCGCGCGCACGGAGGACATCAACAGCTTCAAGCGTGAGATGACGGCTCGTTTTTGAATGAGCGATCTCTGCGCACTCTCCTACTACTTCGGCATCAAGGTGAGACAGGGGAAGGAGGAACTTACGCTCGGTCAGAGCGTGTATGCCTCCAAACTGTTGGAGCGGAGCGGCATGGCTGGAGCATCGTCGGTGGTCTACGCTACCTAGTCCACACAAGGCCGAACATTGTGTTCGCCGTGAGCTATGTCAGTCGCTTCATGGAGGATCCCAGAGAGGATCACTGGGCTACGGTGAAGCAGCTACTACGCTATGTCTAGGGGACGGTGGATCAAGGGATCATCTTTCCTAAGACCGGTGGAAGTAGACTGCAACTCACTGTGTTCAGCGATGCAGACATGGTGGGGGACATCGACGAACGATGGAGCACCTCTAGCGTGCTCGTCTTCCTCGGGTCGGCCCCAATTTCATGGCTGTCGCTGAAACAGAAAGTGATGGCGCTATCTACGTGCGAGGCAGAGTACGTAGCGGCGGCCACAGCGGCGTGCCAAGTTGTGTGGCTACGCCGGCTGCTGGGCGAGCTGACCGGCGTGGAAGCACACCCACCAGCACTGATGGTGGACAACCAGCCCGTCATCGCCCTCGCGAAGAATCCGGTTCTGCACGACTGGAGCAAACACATCGACGTGAAGTTCCACTTCCTCAGAGACTGTGTCGATGGAGGGTAGATCGTCATCGAGTTCGTCGAAACTGGTCGGCAACTCGCGGACGTCCTCATCAAGCCGCTCGGACGTCTTCGACTCATGGAGATGAAAGAGATGATCAGTATGTAGGGGTACAAGAGATAGCAGTAGGTTTATGGAAAGAATTGTTAGAATAAACTACTGGTTTTCTTGTGTAAACGCAGCAATGGAAGGCGGTGCCGAAAGGCCCTCGGTTGTGATATTGTAGCCGCTGCAGGTGTAGGCGCCGCACGGCTCACCTGCAGCACTGTAGCCATGCAGTGGCTGGATGGAGAGTCAGTCCTGTATGTTATCTAGTTACTGTTACAGCATGTGGGTTGTAGTAGGACTAGATGGATAGAGTTATATAGATAGACTATCACAGCAACTCAGTAAAGAGAGTTCATATTTGTCATCTCACAGACAGGGCTTCAGCCAACGCTGGTGTCTTGTATTGTGTGTGCATACTCTGTTCTCCCTTCTTCTTCTAGCTTCAGTCATAGTGTGTGGGGACACACAACGCTTGTTCGTGATCGGCACGGCTAGTGGGTGCTCGGCAAAACTGGTGAATGATTCACTCACCTGAGGCGGTGATCCTGTGGGCCAAACAGGGTTCACTACGTAGTTGTATTCGTTGCATTCGAAGCGTTCACTACGAAATTGCATTCGTTGCATTCGAAACGTTCCACTCTCATCCGTGTTTAACTCAGCCGTCTCTCTACTACGCAGTTGTCTGATGGTCTACCTTCCATGAGGAGCCATTAAAAACCTGAACGCCCCTTGCAGTGCTCATAAGAGACGGAAGAGCCAGAGCAGCAAGGGGCGGAGTACTACGGGGTCACGGGGATGCAGTAGCGCAGTGCACGGCGAGCAGGCGAGCCCAGCTCCCGCGTCCGCGTCGCCTCTTGCTGCCGACAGCGGGTCGCACGTTAGCAGCTCGGCGCAGCCGCCTCGCTTTCGCCGACAACGACGACACTACGCTGGCTGCGGAGTGCCAGGCCCACCGGCCGGCCACAGCTCCTTCGGCTTCCCGTCTCTCCCGGTCCTCTTGCTGCCGGCGGCGGCTAGCTGCCCATTGGCCGATTGGCCCCAGCCGCCTCCTAGCGCGAGCCATGCCTATAGGAGTCTGGCCAGATGCGAGAGCCCGCTGCAACCGATTTTGGCCGCCCGACAGCCCCGACTGGATCCACGAGGTACCTGGAGCCCTCCTCCTCCCCACCGCCCCACCGGCTCGATGCAGAAACCCGCTGCCGCCAGGAGCATCGCAGGACTCTTCGCCTGGCCAGGTAGAGATCAGAAAATCGATTACTTTTTTTTTGGTATAAGATATTAGGCGTCCGGAGGCGTCATATGAGAAGGCCGAAGCCAAGCATTGCGCGGGTGTTCAGCGAGTAAGTAGGGCACCTATCCTTATACTTTTCCAAATGGCACCGCAGGCTCGTGGTAATGAGCCGGGCCGGCTGTAAGCCAGCTCCAAGATCGAGAACTCGGTGGTCACCACCGGTTCCAACAATTGGTATCAGAACTGGTACCCATGGTCAGAAAAGCTAAACCCAATAAAAAATCTCGAGCGTCACATATGACGGGGGCACCCCGATGTGTGACTAAGGGGGAGATTATTGGGGTTTAGTCCCACATCGTGTAGCGATGGTGGGAGAGCACAACATATAAGGCGGAAGAAGCCCCCACCTATCAGACTAGTCTTTTGGGTTGAGAAGGCCCAAAGGCCTTATATGTTGTCAGCTTCGGTGGACCTGGGACCTGTGGGAGCGCAGGCTCGTGGTAATGAGCCGGGCCGGCTGTAAGCCAGCTCCAAGATCGTGAACTCGGTGGCCACCGCCGGTTCTAATAATTGGTATCAGAGCCGGTACCTATGGTCAGAAAAGCTAAACCCAATAAAAAATCTCGAGCGTCACATATGACGGGGGCACCCCGATGTGTGACTAAGGGGGAGATTGTTGGGGTTTAGTCCCACATCGTGTAGCGATGGTGGGGGAGCACAACATATAAGGCAGAAGAAGCCCCCACCTATCAGACTAGTCTTTTGGGTTGAGAAGGCCCAAAGGCCTTATATGTTGTCAGCTGTAAGCCAGCTCCAAGATCGAGAACTCGGTGGTCACCACCGGTTCCAACAACTAACACGGTCGGCTGGCACGGGCACGGCACTAAAAAGCATGGCCCAAGCCCGGCCCGGCCCAGCCTGCTTCGTACCCGTGCCTAGCACAGCCCGGCAGCAGTGCCGTGCCTGGGCTGCCACCTTAGCCCGCTAGCATGGCCCAGGCACGGCACGGCTAACAGGCCGGCACGGCCTTGGCACGGATCCAGCAAAGGAGGGCCGTTGATCCCCTCCCCTAGATCCTTCATGACCGTTGGATCCGACCGTTGGATGTGTCGACTATATAAGCCAGCGCCCCCATGCCGCCCCGTATCGACGAAACCCTAGCTCATTTGTTTCCAGCTCCCTCTCTCCTGTCTCTCGCTCTAACCTCTGCGAGCGGCTCTCTCTCCTCTCTTCGTCTCCCTCTCTGGTGGTGTCTCCTCTCTTCTTCTCGCCCTCCGGTGGCATCTAGAGCCACTGCTAGCCAGCACGGGCACACGGCACGGCCTCGTCTTGATCTTGCCCCGTTGATGTAGCCTTGTCGTCCACCTCGTCGTCTCATTCGTCACCATCGTCGACCTCACCGGGCCCCCGGCAACTCTGGTGCTCCGGATGTCGGTAAGTTGAGCTTTGCTCCCCTCCAGATCTGGCTCTTCCTCTCTTATCCCCTCCTGGATCTCGATTTGATGTGCTCCCCTCCTGTAGGTCCCCACTTGATTCACATCCGTCGAGGAACAAGAGGGCCGGATCCCGCGTCGTCGACGTCGTCGGCGTTCTCGGTGCTCCGGCCGCCAAGGTACTGTAAACCATAACCCTAACTAGATCTGCTACTGATTCTTTGTTTATGTGTGAAGCCGTTGAGGAATTGGGCACCGGCGAGTGACGATGGCCCGCTCCTCCGACGAGACCGTTGAGGTCAGCGCGAACGATGAGAGGCGGATGTGCGGGCTAGCCGGAGATGACGACGAGGATGACCTGCGCGAGGACGCTACGGAGCTATTCGGCCGTCGTGTTGAGGACCCCATTGAAGCTGATGGCGGCAGCAATGATGCAGCAGGGGGCGAAGAAGAAGGAGAGGATGACAACGACGGCAAGCGCTCACATCCTTCTACCTCGGCTGTGTGGCTCGATTTCATGAAGTTGTTCAAAAAAGGTCCTAAAGGTAAGAAGATCAGGTATGCCGCTCGCTGCATCCACTGCAATAAGCGGTACTCTGCTCTCTCTAGTGGTGGCACTGGTCACCTCACTCGTCATAGGGACAAATGTGTTAAGAGGCATGACTAGAGCTCGACTAACTGATGTTTACAATAAGTATGAGGAGAAATTTGGATCTGTTAGGTTGAGGAGGATTGTCCCTCCTAACCTGTCTGGTAAGAAAAGGTCTGCTTGGGATGAGATTTATAATGATGATGAAGGTGATTGTTCTGCAGGTGGTATCCATCCTCTATCTGGTACTCTTAATCTGTCTAGACATACCTCTGCAACTGCCCTGCTGCATGCTGCAAGTTCTTCTAATAATAATAATACTTCTGAACTGGTTTTCTACTTGGACTGTGACACTGTTAGCCAGTTAGATGATGATTTTAACCTGTTGAACTGGTGGCATGAGCACAAACTCACTTATCCAGTTCTGTCAATTATGGCTAAAAATATTTTAACTGTTTATGTTTCTACCATATCTTCAGAGTCCACTTTTAGTATGACTGGCATGATAATCGAGGAGCGGCGGAGGAGGCTGAAGGCTGAGATGGTGGAGATGCTCACCTGCATCAAAGACTGGGAGATAGCAGAGGCAAGGATGCAGCACAATGTGGAAGACCAGGAGCTTGAAAAAGCATTTGAAGAACTTTATCTTGATTAGTTGTCTTAGTTATCATTTATGTACTGGACTGTAATATGCTGGACTTATGAACTCTGATTTAAGGACAATGAACTTAAAAGGAGCTGGGCTGTACTCTTTTTTCCCTGTCTAGGGTTTCTCACAAGGATGAGTTTTACCTAGACAGGTTTTTAATGAGGCAGCCATTGCACTAAAGCTCCAATAAAATTTTATTTTGTTCTCTCTGGTCTGTTTCTGTGTTTGTGATCTTCTGAAGTTTCTGTTAAAGTTTGAACTTGTATCTCTGCTGTCAAAGTGTGATCTTCTAAAGTTTGATGTATTGTACAAGTTTCTGTTAAAATTCTGAAGTTTCTGAGGTGTTTGGCACTTTTAGTGCCAGTGCCGGCACGAGCACTACGGGCTGTCGTGCCCAGTGGCATGGCACGGCATGCCTAAGCCATGATAGTGCCGTGCCTGGGCCGCTGAGTCGGCACGGCGGCACTATCAGGCACGGCACGGCTAACTTGCCGTGCCGCGTAGTGCCGTGCCTGGCCGTGCCCGTGCCAGTGTCGTGCCGGGCGGCCCGTTTGGCCATATATACCTATCCTCTTTTCTTTTTTATTTATTTTAATTTTTTTCTCCTCAAGAAGGGAAGAGAAGGTTGGCCAAACAACTGAGATACCACGATGCCAGCCTATCGTGGATACAAGCAGTCTCTATCATTCCCTCTCATTTTGTTGTTTTTCAATTCATTCTTTTTTCCAATTTTAATATTTAAATGTTATTTAATAATTGTACAATGTTCTAAAATTTCTGCAGCATCACGCGGGGTATTATCTAGTTATTATGTGTGTCTTATCATCATAAATTAAAATTTTATTAAAATTTATAGAAATGGTAAAACATAAATAACTATGTGTTATTCATGTCTTTGTTCCCCATAAATATCTGACAATATTTTTTTCTCCTGTTGCAATGCACGGGCTTATTTGCTAGTTTTTAATAAAAAATGTTATATACCTCATCAGGGTAGAGGATGATAATAGTACCGCCACCCACACGGAAAGTGGATCTTTTTTTAATATAAGTGGAATAATTTTATTAAAAATTTGTAATGTTCTAATTTAACAAAAAAAGGTTATGACTATAGAAACAATTATTCATCTTAAAAAGAAGAGCAATGACACCTAGCATCTTTCTATTCGTTTAAGACAAAAGTCATCTGCTATTATATTTGGGTTCATTTGGTTGGAGAATAAATTAATAAATAAAGTAGGATGGCTTGATTCGATTCTATTTTCAAGGTGTAAGGAAAATGACACATATGCTAGGGCCATTAGTGATTTTGGTAGTTGATTGACAAACATGATCATTTGGACTAATGATATTGGCTAGTATACAATGCTTAGTTCAAATGGATGCAAGGATGGACATGGATAAGGCAATGTGAAGATCAGCTGATCAACACCTAAAGGAAGACCAATGGCCATCTATGTTGAAAACCTTATAAGACATATGAAGTCCGAGGCATCGAGTACGAGAAGCCTGGATCAGAGAACGCAAAGAACGAGAAGCTCACTGGTGGTTATTTGTAACCACCGAAACTCTCCAGTCCAAGGTAGCTGCCGAATAGTGCACCGGAGCTTTCTTGTGGCACCGGAGCTTAGCTCCATAGAGGGTTGCATAGGCGGTGAGAAAGCTACAAGGCACTGGAACTCTCCGGTGTGGGGCACTGTGGGAGCACTAGAACTTAGGGTGTATTCTAGAGAAGAAACAGAGGCTGGAACAACACATCAGATCTCTCCAATGGCATCATCGGAGCTTTCAAGTAGCAATGGTTGGTAACTGCTACATCAATGACTAGTGCATGATGCAGCACCAGATCTCTCTGGTGGGGGTCACCAGACCTTTCTGGTGATGTTTCCAGCCACCTGAGTTGCAACGTACTAGTTCCTTTTGCTGGGGCTATGAATACCCCTTGGTTGGCCATTTGAAGGGAGTTGGGAGCTCAAGCAAGTATAGTGTGTGTTGTGGCTCATCTCTCTAGTTGCTCTAGCTAGCAAAGTTCTTAAGATTTTACTCGGTGTTAGTGTAGATGTTTTAGAAGTGTTTAGGCTAGTTAGACAACCGCTTAGTGCTTGCATTAGGGTTAGGTCTAGTGTTTAGTGAGGTTTGTATACCTCTAGGCAATTGGTGCTTGCGTGTTGGGATGAAAACGGATTGGATCGGAGCAGATATTGGCTTTTCCATATCCTAATCTACATTTTTTTATCGGATTCGGGGCGGATTGGATATTATACGGATACTCTTGTTTATCGGTGACCTCCAGCATTGTTTTTATTTTTGCTATCGATAAAGTGAACCTTGATGTTTTTTATATCGATATATTATTATGTGGGTAAAATCTAATATTGTGTCCAACGCAAATGCATGATAGTTCTTCTGTCTCGTGACTATACTTGTGAATGGATAAGCGCGGTTCATGTAGTTAAGTCTTTCTAGTCTTTGTGGTCTTTGTGGTGGAAGTGTCGACGTCGTCTATATATGGATTTCATTTCAGAAACAAACAACACTATTCACCTTATTGGTTAGCAACATGTCTATTGACCATGAGGCACTTATCATGACTTTGCCAATCTTAAGATCGATCTACCAAGTATCGGTTGGGTGGATGCTGCTTAACCAGGCTTGCGTGATGGTGGCTTTCGATGTTTTGATTGGCCGTTGGCCTGGCTATGAGGAAACGAGATTGAAATATGTTCCTCTATGGCGTGGTCGAGCTCGGGCTGTGCGAAGCAAGAGAGCGGGGATGCGAGAGGATTTCTACCACAGGCCTGGCTACATGCAAGTGGACAACCAAGCAAATTTTCTTGGGGTGTGATTGGTTTCTGTCTCTTCTCGGCCTGGTTCGTTGTTGAGAGCGCGTGCTGGACAGGATCAAAGAATACGAACGCGTCTTGTTTAGTTGCTTGCCTCCGACTAGCCTATCTATGTGTTGAGCATGTAGCAAGCTAAATTTCTCATCCCATGTGCTTACACACACACTGCATGCACGAGCTAGGTTTCGAGGAAACAAAGAAAATCCATGTACCTTGCAAGCTAGGTCTGACTGCTAATTCAGCTAACCAATCAAGACATCTAGTGGGCCTAGCTAGGCTACTTGCAGCGTATCAATCAGCCCCTTATGTATCCATCAAGCCTATAAGCCGATGTTGGCCTGGTTGCCTAGTTCCAAGCCCATCTGAGCTAGAACACGAAACCAATCATGCCTAATTAAGAAGAATGTGTTTGGTTCCATAGATATTTATGGATGAGAGATGGTAATAGATATTTTGAATGTGTTTGGTTCACGAACAAGCAGGATGAGGCGGTCACCTAGAGTGAAATATTTCTTCTTATCCATTATAGATTTACCTAGACCAATACTTGAGATTCTTGTGCTATTTGGATTTGTAATAATTTCGAAATCAGACCAAGCATCTTAATACATATGCAAATAAATTCATTATTGGCCCACCATTGATTACAGGATTGAGCTTTTATAAATCGCTATTGGTTTGATACGAATAATGGTAGTGGTTTCATTATGTTAAGGACCCTCAATTAGAGGCGTGCAGTCCAGCCGCTATAAAAATGATTTTTGTCTGCATCTGAAAAATATTGATATAGTAGTGTATTTAGCGTAAATAATAAAAGGTACAATAGTACGGGTAGTGTTTACCTGAAAAATACATGTCATCAATCTAAACGGAAAACGATGGAATTCTGAATTCCAGCCAAAAAATATTCGAATTTTTAAACCCTGATGATGACTCCTCGTCGCACCTTGAGCAGTTGTGCGTAACCGACAAGGATTGAAAATTGTTTTGTTATCAGAAGCAACATGTAATCGAGTCAAATATTAGAATCTGATTCCGGTTTCACAAACAAGAGAGCTGCTCTCTCTCTCTCTAGTAAATTAACATAATAATTATCGTAACTCAAAGTGACTATAAAATAAGTTATTTTTGTAGCCGGCTACAGGGCAGTAGTTGTATATATATATATATCTGCATAATATAAATCTTCCAAACCCTAAGTCATCTGGCATCTATCGTCGAGTACCCCGCCGGTTGTTTAGAACTCATAAAATAATGACGGCATACTACGTGGTCTCCGGAGGAGGTCTCGGCGTCCACCGTCGCCGCCACGGCGGTCGGCACGGGACCCTCAATTAGAGTCGTGCGGCAACAGCAAGGAGTACCCCGGCTTCGTCTCGCTGTTCCTGTACCTCTGTAGCGACGCCGCCGGACCCGCCGTCCACGCCGTGTACGAGTTCGCTCTGGTGCGTCACCAGGGCACGCCGACGGCTTACGGTCACCAGGGCAAGCCGAGCAAGACATCACACGGCGTGCGCTCGGTCGTCAGCGCGTTTGGCGGCAAGGACAACAGCTGCGGTTGGGGTCTCTCGCGGTTCATCAGAGTGGAGGACCTGGAGCGGTCCTCGTTCCTCCAGGACGACTGCTTCGCCGTCCGGTGCACGGTCACCGTCGTCCAGGAGCGCACTGTGAAGGAGAAAGCCGTGCAGGCGCACGACATGGCGAGGCTGGGGATACTCTGCAAGTGCGACGACGACCTGTGCAAGCGCCATCACGCCAGGCCTGCCGAGACGGCGGCGAGACTTTCTTGGAGAGATTTGCCAACTTCTGCTATTCCATCTGCCGTGGCCCCGTTAGAATAATGCAATGAAATTTATTTCTCGCCTGAAATTCCACTTTTTACTAGTACTCCATCTACATAAAAAGAGTGTGATATTCTCTTGTATCAATATATTATTATAAACTAGTTCTCGATGTTAAATGCTTTAGAGACAGCATATACAATTTTGTACAGAAAAAATTGAGCCACTATTTTGTTTTTATTTTGACCACGATTTTTTTCAATAAATCTGGTAGTCCTGTTTATCGGTGACCTCCATTATTGTTTTTATTTTTGCTATCGATAAAGTGAACCTCGATGTTTTTCTTATATCAACATATTCTGACAGCGAAATCTAATATTGTGGCCAACGCAAATGCTTGATAGTTCTTCTTTCTCGTGACTATATACTTGTGAATGGATAAGCGTGGTTCATGTAGACATGAATGAGGTGTGAAGGATGGATTTGGGTACCCACCCCAAACTGGGGGCTCTAGTTGGGGCTCTGCTGGAGATGCGTTTTTTACTTGGGTATCCATATTTAACTATGGGGGCTGAAGTAGGGACCCTGCTGGAGTTGCTCTTATGGATTTATATTGACCATGAGGCACTTATCATGACTTTGCCAATGTTAAGATCTATCCACTTAGAGTATGATTGGTTGGGTGGATGCAGCTTAACCTGGCTTGCGTAATGTAGGCTTTCGATGTTTGATTGACCGTCGGCCTGACTCTGGGGAAACGAGATTGAAATCTGTTTCTCCATGGTGTGGTGCAGAGCTCGGGCTGTGCAAAGCAAGAGAGCGGGGACGCGAGACGAGAGGTAGCCGTCAATTTCTACCACAGGGCTGGCTACATGCAAGTGGACAACCAAGCAAATTCTTGGGGTGTGATTGGTTTCTGTCCCTTCTCATCCTGGTTCGTATATGAGAGCTTGGTGCGCGCTGGACAGGATCAAAGAATACAAATACGTCTATGTGTTGAAGATGCATGTTTGGTTACCCACATGGAGCATGTAGAAAGGGAAATTTCTCCTGTGTTCCATGTGCTTAAACGCGCATTGCATGAGCTAGGTTTCGAGGAAACAAAGAAAATCCATGTACCTTGCAAGCTAGGATACTAGCGTTGAATAACTTATTTTATTTTAATTAGTAATTATCATGATAAAAATATCATTAGTGTTTATTTATTAGTGTATGATTAGTTATTATTATTTTTAGTTAAAAGATATAATTATACAACTCACTACTGGAGACGGCCTCTTTGCCGAGGGCCTGAGGCCCTCGGCAAAGGCCCATTAACCCTCGGCAAAGGCTTTGCCGAGGGCGGCCCTCGGCAAAGAGCTCTCGAGGAATTTTGAGTCGGCGAAGAGGGTCTTTGCCGAGGGCCCCTTTATCGGGCACTCGGCAAAGCCTTTGCCGAGGGCTGGAGCGGCACTTGGCAAAGAAAAGCAGCCGTCACGGCGCCGGCGCCTGGGATGAAGTCTTTGCCGAGGGCCGTCTCCGGGGGCCCTCGGCAAAGAATTATTCTTTTTTTAAAAAAAATCTTTGCCGAGGGCCTCCAACCATGGCCCTCGGCAAAGAAATGTCCAGAATTTTTCAAAAAAATCTTTGTCGAGGGCAATGGGACGGCCCTCGGCAAAGAATTATTCTTTTTTTTAAAAAAATCTTTGCCGAGGGCTTCCACATAGGCCCTCGGCAAAGAAATTTTATTTTTTTTAAAAAAAAAGTCTTTGCCGAGGGCCTCCAACCATGGCCCTCGGCAAAGAAATGTTGCAGAAATTTTATTTTTTTTTAAAAAAAATCTTTGCCGAGGGCAATGGGACGGCCCTCGGTAAAGGACCCTTCTTTGCCGAGGGCCTTGGTCGTTGCCCTCGGCAAAGAGGTAGAAATTTAATTTTTTTTTGTTTTTTTGCATTCCATCGACACAAGCATTTCATATATATATATATATATATATATATATATATATATATATATATATATATATATATATATATATATATATATATATATATCAACCATCACATATATATATCACACAGAACCCATTTTCTCACAATATATCACAACCATAATTGTGAACCACAAATCACAATATATTACAACAACAAGTCACATGTTCATCATCATTCACATGTTTATTACGACAAGTTCATGAAATCCAAGCACAAGTCAGAACCATAAACCACAAATATTACAATAAAGTCCAACCACATCACCTAGCACTAGTCCTCATCAAGGTAGCCTATGAGACAGTGGTGAAGGAAAGGCAGGATCACCCGGTGACGCACTACCAAATTGATTGGAACCCGCGGACGGAGGCTGCACAAAGGAGCAGAGATTGTATGTGTGAGTAATCCGGGGAAATAGTTTTGGAACTTAGAGATTGCATCTAGTAATCTAGGAATACAAAAAGATTAGACTCAATTGAAAATTTTGGCAGCACCTCCCCTGCACGGGGAGGTTTCCAAAACTTGCAAGAAACAACGGCATGAACACCGACATCCACAACGGCACGAACACCGACATCCACAACGGCACGAACGCCGACATACATGCAAAGCACAAGCGAAAAGTGAACTTTCATACTTACAGGAGTAGCTGCAGGAGTAGGAGGTGGAGCTGAAAACTGCACAGGTACACCCGATGCTTGCCCAAGACTTTGCATGATCACCATCATCTCCGCCATCTGCTTCTGCGCGGCCTCGAACGCGACCTGCTGGGCCTACAGCTGTGTGGTCAGTTCTGCGTTCTGCACTTGACTTTGCCTTTTTGTTTCTTACAGCTCGGCCTACAATATTTCACTCCAATGTATCAGTAATGCAAATCTAATTTAGGTGTGTAAATATCAACGTACGACGAGTCAAATAGGAATTACCTGGAGTGCCTGGACCTGCTGTAGTGCTGGAGAAGGCCGTGAGCGTATGGGCTGGCTAGAGCTCATGCTCCATGCTCGAATAGCGTCGAGGGAGGGAACAGTGGTGGAGTCGATGGCGCCGTCTGCAATCCACAGCCGCTCGTGCTTCTTGCCTCCTCCGAGCCTCATGATCGTCTCTGCATCAATGGGCTCAGTGCGCACATTGTAATCTTCCACATAGATCTCCCTTACCGAGGACGTGTACTCTTGGACTTTAGAGTATACGTTCGGGTCGGAGTACACCTGGGGTGGGGCAGCCAGGTCGAAGGAGACAGAGGACGATGCCCTGCCCATGTGGGACATAGCCCACGCAGAGAACTCCGAGACCTCCTCGCCCGGGTGTGCAGCCTCCTGCGAGAAAGATGGGAAGATGGTGAGAAATCAAGCAGAATTGAGCATCAAAATAAATGAAAGAAATCACTTACGTATGCTTGTTTGTATCCAGAGAGGCTGCGGCTGCCTTGATGGTGAGTTGGACCTTGTCTCATCAGACGATGTTCCCGCTGCCTCTCGTGCATGCCAACAAAGTCCTATGATAACCACTTGTCCACGATCATGGCCCAGCACTCGGGATACGATCGGCACCACCAAGGAATCACCTACAAGTCATCAAGTATTTGACATATAAGAAGATGAAATTGAACCTACTTAATATCAAAACGAATCATTATGAATGTTATTCGCCTACCTCAAGGTTCTGGTCCCGGGTCAGCGTAATCAGTCTTGCTTGAGGCTTAGGGAGGGACTGCTTAAGTACCGACCTGTAGTAGTCTATGTGGGCTTGGACGCGCCCATGGTGGTGCATCTCGGTGACGTACTTCCTACAAGCTGCGGCGGCTGCCCGATCCGCCTGGGCCTCAAGTCCTTCTTCCAACATATCTTATGAAGTAGTTGTGATGACATATATAGTTACTTACCTCTTTACCATAGGCCAAATCACTAGGCGGTTGTGAGGAAGCGGAACCGGAGGGGTGCTCGCGGGACCTCGCTCATAGGGAGTCCGGGTAGCGGTACCCCCTCTATCACCCTCGAGCCCCTCACCTCCCTCACCCTCGAGCGCCTCACCTCCCTCGCCCTCGAGCGCCTCGCCTCCCTCACCCATCTGTTGACCCCTCTTGACCTCCGACGAGGATGTGGCCATGGCCGTCACGTGCTCTTCCTCCAGCACCTCATCATGTGGCGAGGGAGGAGACTGCTGCCTCTTACGGCTGTTGCCCCTGGTCCTCCTCTCGTCACCTCCTATGGACGCTGCCCCGGACGACGACCCCTCACCTCGAAGGAGAGGGCGGTCTCTCCCATAAACCGAGGGCATGTCACGGCGTGGACGTCTGCTCGTCATCTTTGTTGAATCACCTGCAATCACAAAGAATGAACAAGACTAATTAGTACATATATTAGAAATAGATTCAAAATATATAAACAAAACACAAATTAAAAAACATAGTATTACATGTATTAGGAATAATCTTCATGATTGAGATCATAGGTCTCATCATCACTGTCAAAATTGTCCAAATGGGCAACACTATCCAAAGGTTCTATGTTGTGAGCGTAGTCATTGCCTAGAAGTAATCGCTCAAGCATTGCTATGTCCTTGGCATTTACCACCACATCTCCATCGACCTCGCCATCAACCATTTCGTTGTCTACTTCCATTTCGATTGCTTCGGGTAAGACTATCTCAAACGTGCCTGGTAGCCCATCTTCTTGATAGAACTGTCCATCATATGTGTTTGCGTTGAAGTTGTAATCATCATCGTTTGGGGCAGGTAGTTTACCATGTGGAGATACCTGGTGCACAATAGCCCAACCCTTAAGATCCTCTTTGTCTTGGTTGGCGTATTGAGTATAATACACCTGCACGACCTGTTGAGCCACAATGTAGACATCTTTTCCAGGATAGATGGAATCTTCTCGAATCTCGACTAGCCCAAGATGAGGGGTTCATCTCGCTGATCGAGGATTAAACTGGTGGCATTTGAACATGATTGGTTTAAGAGGTTCGTCTCCATGAAATGAGAGTTTATAGATTTCCTCAACTCTACCATGATAGTCGAGGCCATCAGTGTTGGGCATACAAACTCCGCTATTTGTGGTTTTTCGTTTGGGCCGAATCTACTCGTAACTTGTTGTGTGGAAGCGATATCCGTTCACATCATAGCCGGTAAATGACTTCACCCTAATGTCACAGCCGTTTGCAACCTATTTCAACTCGTCACTCATGGACGAACCGGTCTAGGCCTGCAAGGTGAAGCATGATAGATTGTTATATTAATCAAACATACAATCACCTTGGACGATCGAACGTACGAGCTAAATTGGACATTACCTTTTGTTTGAACCAAGAAATAAAATTAGGCCTCCCCGCTCCCACACCCCATGAAACAAGGGTGTCTTGTTCATGCGAGGTAGGATCCCTTGATTGATGCTAGAATTCACGAACAAATTCCCTGTCCGAACAAGAATCAATGGGGTTGGATGCAGAATAGTGACGGCGTATTGAAACAAGTTCATTGAGAACTTACTTGATGAACGGCTGCACCTCGGTAAGGTTATTCAACACATATAGCATGATACTGTGCCACTCTTCATTTCCCAATAGCTTTGGGGTTGATCCACTTGTGCTGCCGAGTTGGCCTTGGAAAAGGCTGAGGGTCGATTCATTTTCGCTAGCATTGTAATGAGGGAGTGGATTATGATTGCTAGGAAGGTTCGCCTTGTAGTATTGCGTTGTGAAGTTTGCCACCTCCTCCCGAAGGCATGCGTCTACAATGGAAGCCTCAATTCTGGCTTTATTTGTACATTTTTTACGAAGAGTCTTTAGACATCTCTCGATTGGATGGCACCAACGGGCCTACACGCCCCCCCCCCCCAAACGTGCCTCGGACGGGAGGTGCACAATCAGATTTTGCATCGGCAAGAAGAAGCCGGGTGGAAAAATCTTCTCCAGCTTACAGAGCAACACAGGTGCTGCTTTTTCCAAGCCCTGAGCGATGGTCCGAGATATCTCCTTGGCACAAAGCTGGCGAAAGAAAAAGCTCAACTCTGCCAGCACTAGCCAAACATGCTCAGGGACATAGCCTCGGACCATCGTCGGAAGAAGCCGCTCAATCCATATGTGGTTGTTGACACTGCTTTTTGCACGTGTCAAAATGATCAGAGTGGGCTAATCGACAGAGGAAAGTTACTGTGTACGCTGACAGCCAATGAAAATCAGCTTGTAAAGATGGTTGCCAATGAATGGTGGTGATCGATGGAAAGGTTGATTTAGACTCGGGCATTGCCGATAAGGTTGGAGATGTTATTGTTGATGCCGATGAAGGACGGCTTGAAGACTACTGCCGATGAAACAGGGAGTATGCCGATGGAGAGGACGGTGAGATTTCCATCGTAATTGAGGCGGATAGGGAAATAGATAGGAGTTGATTTCCTTTTCTATATTTGTTAGAGTATGATTCATGTAAGAGTCACGTGTTTCCTTCGATATGGGCTTGGTGTCCTAGTTGTGTTTGGTTGTGTCTCTTTAGATCAGGGTATAAATATGGAGTGAGGGGCAATGTAATAAATATATCAATTAATATCAAAACCAATTTTTACTCCTATTTGCATCTACTTACTTTTTGGCGACTTCGTCAATTTGCATATTTTTTCTTTTTTACGAGTTCTCATTGATTCGGTGAGCTGCATCGCTTCAGTGCGACCTTCGGCGATCCTTGAGTTCCGCGTGAGTACCTCTTGGCCGTGACTTCTGGGCGTATCATTGTTGTTAGGACCAAAGTACTCGTATCTTCATCCTTATTGATTAACAGGTCAAATCGACTGGCACGCTTTGGATATCGATTCGGGTATTAGCCCTTTGTGTTTGCAGATCCACTTTTGCATCAACACATCTTTTGGCACGCCCGGTGGGACAAATCAATCCGATCAATATGTTCAATCCTGAGATCGATTCAGGGAACATTATCGCGGTATCAGAAGAAGATCTTAAGGAAGAGCAGAGGCAGGCTATGGAAAAGGCTGTAGAAGAATACAAGCAGCTTTGTCTGAGATTGTTTAGCCTAAACAAGAGTGGACAAGTCATCCAGAAGCAGGATTTGCCGTTGCCTCGGCAGGTTACCTTTGACTCCAATCCTGGTAAACTTCAAGAGATGGTTAATTCTACAGTAAATCATGCTTTGATTAATCATTCCAATGTGCTGTCCAATACTGTTCATAATGCTGTGGTTCGAACTCTCAAAGAAGGACAAGCGGCACCGCATTATGTTGGGCCTGCCTATCATCAACCAGAGCCGGCATCTGTCAATACTCCATCGGCTCCCTCGGCCGTTGTGGGCACAGAAGTTACTTCTCCTCCAGTATCGGCAGGCTTACCTAATAGTCAATCTACACCGATACGATCAGATCCGGTACTACCAGGAGGACGAGTTCAGCTTAATACAGATCTATCGGCATCAGCTATGTCAGGCCCTGTGTCTCAGAATAGCCAGATTCCTGCTAATTGGTGGGGATATGGTATGCCTCCGGAGTCATCTGCTTTCAATCCTGGGTTACCTCAAGTGTTTGATGCAGTAGGAAAAGCTCCTATACCATCGGCTGTTTCGCCGATGGCTCAAGTGCCTCAATATGCCACAGCAACTATTGTGCAACCAACTCCAGGAGGTTTCCAGATGCCTTTGGTTCAAACACCCAATTCAAGTCCATCGGCAAGCTTACCGCCGATGCAGCAGAAAGCCCCTGCTATGAGTCAAACTGGGGTTCAGTTCATGCCTCAAGCTGGTTATAATTATCCAACAATATCAGCAAATTACCAGCCATCGGTAAAGTTTTGTACCGATGAGTTCTAATAATGGTTGGTCAGGACAGTTACCTGTTCAATATACAGTTCAGCAAAATCAGCAGGTTGCAGGGGTTCAACAAGGTCATATGCAAGTTGGTTTCTAGAATCAAGCATTGGTAGCTCAGCCGATGAATCCTTTCCAGTAGGTTAATGGACCACAAGTAACGGCAAATATGCCGATTGCTGGAGATCGTGGGCCACAAAGATATGTGGAGGGATATCAGCAGGCACCTCCTGTAGAAATTCAGCCAGTTCGTCAGCAGGAGGCTGATGCTTTGTGGGCCGATAAGATAGCAGAAATTATGAGGGATCAGTTTGGGATAAAGCCCAAGGTCAATACTTATTCTTATCGGACCCCATACCCTCCTGCATATGATTTAATTTCTCTCCCAAATCGGTACAAGGTACCAGATTTCACTAAATTCTCTGGGCAAGATGATACATCAACAATGGAACACGTCAATCGCTTCATTATTCAATGTGGAGAGGCAGCTAGCAGAGATGAATTAAGAGTTCGATTATTTTCATCATCCTTGTCTGGATCAGCATTTACATGGTTCATTTCATTACCACCAAATTCTATTATTACTTGGGCTGATCTAGAAAAACAATTTCATAAGTATTTCTTTGCTGGAATCCATGAAAAGAAGCTTACCGATTTAGTAAAATTGAGACAGCATAATGATGAATCAGTAGAAAGCTTTGTGCAAAGGCTATGAGATATAAAAAATAAGTGCTACAGCCTGGTGCTGGATGATCGGCAGCTTGCCGATCTGGCTTTCCAAGGGTTATTGCCACATCTTAAAGACAGATATGCTTCTCAGGAGTTTGAAAGCCTCAGTCATCTTGTGCAAAGGATCTCTGATCAAGATACTAGGGTTTTTGACCCTAAAAAGAATTGGAGTAAAAAAGTATCATTTGTTGAAGAAGTAGGAGATTCTGATTCTGATGAAGAACCAGTTATCGATTTAGCTGAGTGGGTTAAGAATAAAAGGCCGATATCTTGTCCCTTTGGTCAGAAAGAGCCAGAAAAGTTTACCTTTGATATCACCAAGGCTGACAAGATATTTGATCTTCTGCTTCAAGAGGGCCAAATTGAGCTGTCACCTAATCATGTGATCTCATCGGCAGAAGAGTTGAAGAAGATCTTGTACTGCAAATGGCACAATGCTACTTCACACAGTACAAATGAGTGCAAGGTATTCAGGCAACAGTTACAATCGACTATTGAATCTGGGAGAATTAAGTTTGGTACTTCGAAGGCCCAGAAGCCGATGAAAATTGATCAACACCCTTTTCCAGCAAATATGTTGGAGGCCAAAGGGAAGACCAAGGTATTAACGTCAGAGGCTGCTGAGAAAAACGCATCAGTAGATCCCCAACATCGGATAACTACCGATGATGCAAAAAGTAAGGGTTTGCTGGGAGAAAGCAGTAGTTCCAAAAATCCTCCTCGATCTGGCATTGTGATTACTCATCGAAGACAGCAGGAGGGTTGGCATCAGCGTAATGACCGATATCGACAACAGCAAGAAGTGAGACGTCAGGAAGAATGGAATCGGCATAAAGATCATTGGAAGTGCCCGTTCTTCATCCATTGCTGGGAAGAAGGTATTAAATTGCCAACTGTTGAAAATTGCCCTGAGTGCAATGGTTATTATGGGGTCAATCGGTCAGAAAGGAGGTTTCAACCTGGCAATCAGGGTTTGTTTATCAATGAGCCGATCAGAGGCAGAACATCAGTGCATGATTGGCTGGGGGGCAGACTTAGTGTACATGAAAGGCTTGGTAAACGCGCTGGATATTTTCCAAGGAATCAAGAGGAGATTGAGGAAATGGCAAACGCAAGAGTTCCCGATGAGGAAATATTCTATAGGGACCCTAATATACGCCATGTAGAATCAACTAGGACCTGTTATCAGCCGGTCTGGAAAACCAAGTTTCCTCGATGGTGCCCGGAGGGTCTGACAAAGACACGGAGGAGGATGCAACATGAGCGTCAGGAGGATTTATACCAAGAGGAAAATTCCTCCAATGAGAGGTCCGATCATCAGCAGTGGCAGTTAAAACACAAAAATAAGGGTCCATCAGCAGATATTAATATGGTATTCATGTTACCGATGGAGTTTTTGGCACTATCTGATAATGAGGAAGTTGTTCTCTCTGATCAAGTAGCTCAGTTGACACTAGAACCAATGATGGCTGTTTTTGAGAAACCTGCCGACGACGAGAGACAACATCTTAAGGCTTTGTTTGTGAAAGGCAGAGTTGATGGGCAGCCTGTATCTAAGATACTTATCGACGGAGGGGCTGCGATTAATATTATGCCTTATGTGATGTATCAGAAACTTGGTAAGGGAGATCAGGACTTGACCAAAACCGATATGATGCTGAAGGATTTTGAAGGCAATGTGTCACCGGCTAAAGGGGCAGTATGCGTTGAATTGACCATCGGCAGCAAAACCTTGCCGACGACGTTCTTTGTTATTAATGGCAAGGGTGCATATAATCTGCTTTTAGGGAGGGATTGGATTCATGCTAATTGTTGTGTTCCTTCTACAATGCATCAATGCTTGGTACAGTGGATTGGGGATAAGATTGAGGTTGTCCCTGATGATTCTTCTTATATCATTGCATCAGCAGAATCAGATACTTATGAGCGAACTAAATGCATATCAAGAGAAGTTTGGGAAAGAGAGTTCCTTAGAGTTGCTGATTATGAAATTCCACCGATCCAAGCAGTCGATTCTGAAGAAGAGTTTTAATGGATAGGTTTGCCGATGATGGAAAATTAGGTCAAGGGTTCACATCGGCAGATGATTTAGTAGAAGTAGATATTGGTAATGGCGATAGGCCAAAACCTACTTTTATTAGTGCTAAGTTAGATTCCAAGTGTAAGCAGCAAATAACTGATTTGTTAAAAGAGTATAAAGATTGTTTTGCTTGGGATAATACTGAGATGCTTGGGTTAGACCGATCGATAGTTGAACATCGGTTACCTATCAAATCTGGATTTCGGCCACATCAGCAGCCAGCGCGCCGATGCAACCCTAATATACTTCCTGACATTAAGGCCGAAATAACTAAATTAATTGAGGCAAAGTTTATTCGGCAGTGTCGATATGCAGAGTGGATCTCTAATGTGGTTCCTATTTATAAGAAAAATGGAAAACTTCATGTTTGTATTGATTTCAGGAATCTCAACAAAGCCACACCGATGGATGGCTATCCAATGCCGATTGCTGATTTGTTGATTGATGCTGCAGCCGGACATCAAATTATCAGCTTCATGGATGGTAATGCAGGTTATAATCAAATATTCATGGCTGAAGAAGATATTCCCAAGACTGCTTTCAGATGTCCTGGTCATGTAGGGTTGTTTGAGTGGATAGTCATGACGTTTGGTTTGAAAAATGCCGGCGCTACTTATCAAAGAGCTATGAACTTTATTTTTCATGAATACATCGGCACATTAGTGGAGATCTACATTGATGATGTAGTAATAAGTCTGGAGATATCACAAAACATCTAGCCGATCTACGAAAGATACTGGAGTGCACAAGGAAGCATGGATTGAAGATGAATCCTAATAAATGTGCATTTGGTGTATCGGCAGGTCAATTCTTGGGTTTTATGGTGCATCAACGGGGCATCGAAATCAGTAGGAAGTCTATTGATGCAATTAACAAGGTGGTTGCTCCTGCCAATAAAACTGAATTGCAATCTTTGATCGGAAAGATTAATTTCATTAGAAGATTCATATCTAATCTGTCGGGTAAGATCAAGGCTTTCAGTCCATTACTTAAATTGAAAGCCGATCAGGAATTTGTACGGGGAGCTGAGCAGCAATTAGCCCTAGATGAAATTAAGAAATATTTAACAAATCCTCCGGTGCTAGTTCCACCTCAACATGGGAAACCTTTCAGACTGTATTTGTCAACTGATGATACCGTTATCGGTTCAGCTCTTATTCAAGAATTTGAAGGGAAAGAACGTATTATTTATTATTTGAGCAGAAGATTAGTGGATGCTGAGACAAGGTATTCGGCCATCGAAAAATTATGTCTGTGTTTATACTTTTCTTGTGTCAAATTAAGACATTATTTGTTATCTGCCGAATGTACGGTCATATGCAAAGACGACGTAGTCAAGTATATGCTGTCAATGCCGATATTAAGTGGTAGAATCGGCAAGTGGATTTTAGCATTATCAGAATTTGAACTACGTTACGAATCGACTAAGGCAGTTAAGGGGCAGGTTATGGCTGATTTTGTCACTCAGCATTGTGATATAGTGGACTCTCGGGAGATTGCTCCTTGGACACTTTTCTTCGATGGGTCCACATGTGGTGAAGGAGTAGGTATCGGCATTATGTTGGTTTCACCTCAAGGAAGGAAGTATGAGTTTTCATTGCCGATTGTTGCTACATCGATAAACAATCAGGCTGAATACCAAGCCTTGATAAAAGGGTTGGAATTGCTGAAGGAGATACGTGCCGATGCTGTTGAAATCTTTGGTGATTCTATGCTAGTCATAAATCAATTGGCTGGAATTTATGAATGTCGAAGTGAAGTTTTAATTTCATACTATGAAAGATGTTTGCAATTGTTGAAAGGGTTTAGAGATTTTCATCTTGAACATATTTCTCGACTGCATAATGAAGAGGCTAATCGACTAGCTCAGCATGCTTCAGGGTATCAGCCTATTCAGGAAGTGCTAACATCGGTAGTCAATACCGATGACTGGAGAAAGGAGATTGTCGATTATTTAAAGGATCCATATAAAAAGGTTGAAAGACGTATAAGGTTCCAAGCTACCAAGTATGTGCTCCTCGATGATGAATTATATTATCGAACTATAGATGGAGTTTTACTCAGATGTGTTAGCAGTGATGAATCAAAAAGTTTGATGGGTGAAATTCATGAGGGAGTATGTGGAGCGCATCAATCGGCTTTCAAGATGAAGTGGATGATCAGAAGGAATGGATACTATTGGCCGACTATTCTTGAAGATTGTTTTAAGTATTTTAAAGGATGTCAGGGGTGTCAAAAGTTTAGTAATATTCAAAGAGCGCCTGCATCGGCTATGAACCCTTTAATCAAACCTTGGCCGTTCCGGGGATGGGCTATCGATCTCATTAGTCAGATTTATCCGCCATCGAGCAAAGGACATAAATTTATTCTGGTTGCTACCGATTATTTCACAAAATGGGTTGAGGCAATTCCTTTAAAAAAGATGACATCGGCTAATATGATTGATTTTGTGAAAGAGCATATTGTTTACCGATTTGGTATTCCTCAGACTATCACTACCGATCAGGACACTATGTTTACATCAGGGGAATTTGATGAGTTTGCTATAGGTATGGGAATTAAAGTTTTAAATTCTTCTCCATATTATGCTCAAGCTAATGGTCAAGCTGAGGCTTCTAACAAAGGGATCATCAAACTCATTAAGCGCAAAATTGAAGAAAATCCTAGGAGGGTGGCATACAGTATTAAATGAGGCCTTGTGGTCATATCGGATGTCATGTCATGGTGCAACCAAAGTAATGCCTTATCAGTTAGTATACGGACACGATGTAGTATTGCCTTGGGAAATTAAAGTTGGCTCTAGGCGAATACGTTCTCAAAATCAGCTGACAGCCGATGATTATGATACTCTTATGAAGGATGAATTGGAAGATGTGGCGGGTCATCGGTTAAGGGCTTTAGTTAGCATCGAAGAAAATAAGAAAAGAGTAGCCAGGTGGTATGACAAGAAGGTGAAGGTAAAGGAGTTTGCCGATGGAGATCTGGTCTGGAAATTGATTTTACCGATTAGGACTAAAAGTTCAAAGTTTGGAAAGTGGTCTCCTAATTAGGAAGGTCCATATCAGATAAATCAGTCTGTTCCTAGCAACGCATATATTCTAGAAACCCTCGAAGGGGTTGTGTTTCCCAGAGCATTAAATGGAAAATATTTAAAGAAATATTACCCTAGTATCTGGATGGATGCATAAAAGTATAAGTTGCCGATAACAGTCCTACGGCTAGAATTATGCAAGGATGGCAATGTCTCATAAAGTGCCAATACAATAAACAAGATTTACATGTTTAACAAAGATTGGATAGCTAAATATCGCACGGAGGCGAATCTGGTCGGCTTCCTCCATTTCTTTGATGTCTTCATCGGCAGCACCCTCTACAGGCTTGAGTTTTTTTCTTCATGGCCAAAGCTTTGCGAGCCAGGATGTCTCGTTCTTGCTGAAGGGCCTTGATGGCATTGGGTAGCTGGCTTTCTTCTTGTTGAGCATGAGTTAAGACTGCCTCGACTTCTTTCAATTCAGCCAATAGAGCCATCTTTTTTGCCGATAAATCTAAAATTTTCTGCTTAAGTTCAGCGCCCAAAGTCTGCAAGTTGCCGATGCCCTTGTGCTTCTCATTGGCAATTTATTTCAGTTGTAGCATCTCTTCTTTGAGTTGAGCTTGAGCTGCTCTATCGGCAATGCGCTGAGCAGCCCATTGATATTGCAGTTGGCGGCTTTCTAAATGGGCTGCTGGGAAGAGTACTTCCTCAACCTCGGCAGGGACCTGGCCACGGATTGTTTTTGAAAATTGCCTTTGCGGGGTCCGAGTCATCTACCAGTTGGGCGGTGTCCTGCTGTAGCAAGTTCAGGGGAGCTTCCAACTTAGACTTAATTTCTGCCGATATTGTTCCCAGAGCAAGGGAAGAACTTGTTTCCTCTCCATCATCGTCAGAAACGTCAATGGCAAAGGAAAATAGGTGTTTGGGAAGTCTTGTTCCTGAGGAAAAGAAAAAGAGGTCAGTTAAGGATAAGTATGAATATATAAATCGACTAGGTCAATCGGCTTACCTGTTTCAAGGCAATTTCCTATGCTTGGCTAGAGGAGGCAGCCTAGAGTATGCCGTGTGGAGGATCGGCTGAACTTGCCGATGGGATATCCTCTATGGCCTCATTGGTGGTTGGCTCTTGGGACATTGGGGCAGATGTGGGGGATCGGCATGGACTTCTGTCGTTTTAGCTGTGCCTCGGCATCTGTTAAGGCTTTGCACTTTGCTTGGGCCTCAACAATGTTTGGCTGGGGGGCATCGACACTTGTTGGTTGTGG